>NC_141627.1:8841266-8996003 GCF_047967505.1 Dipteris shenzhenensis | reverse complement strand
TCCATTGGTCTTCCGAAGACTTTAATAAACTCTCTCTCTCTCTCTCTCTCTCTCTCTCTCTCTCTCACACACACACACACACACACACACACTTTTTTTTTAGTGAAAACTTTGAGTGCTTTATATTACAAGATAGCTATCCCAGAAAAAACTGGTAAGCTGAAATATTACATCAAGAGAAAATTTCCATGTAGGACAAATATACATCCTAATCCATGCAGTGAGTTTGCAAACAATCGATGAGCGATTGCTGCAAAGAATGACGAAAGAAAACAAAAGGAGAAAAAACTGGATCACCAAAGACTGTGGTTTCTAGCTTTCTAGAGAGTCCAAAGTGCCCAGTAGCGAACCCAGATAAAGAACACACACACACACACACAAAGTTTTTTTAGTAAAAGTGTGTGCGCGCGCACGCGCACACACACTTTTCTTGTGTGAAATCCATGTGTCTTTATATTACAAAAAGGTTGTCTCCAAAGTGGAGATCAGAAAATTTCATTGTAGGACAAGTAGGCAGTATAAAAGCACGCACGCGCACGCACGCACACACACACAGCCATGCCCTCCCCCTCCTCCCCTGCCCTCAAGCCCTCCCCTCCTAGCCCTACTCCCCCCAACACAGAGGCTCCTGCGCCATGTCACACGAGCCCTCTATCACTCATGCAACCTCGCCGGAGCCTTGCGCCATCTGTTGCGACCTCTAGCCCCTGCTACGACCCAAGAAGCAGCCGTGATGCTGGCTACAGGGGCTGTTGCTTGTCGTGACCCCTCCACCTAGCTCCAAGCCCCCATGGGACCTAGTAGAACATGTTGGCCTAGCTTAAATGCTATAGCTGGAAAGGTTGTGACCACGAAACAGCTCCAGGGAGCTCTAGGCCTAGCTGAATTCAAGCTCCAAGGACCTGCATACTGCACGATGGCATCCAAGCTACACCGAGGCTGTGTATGCTGGCTGGGCAGAATGCTGATGTGGTAGGTGACTGGGCTGCTGACTAGGCACTGCCACGTGTCATGAAGCTAGAACGTTGACTTGAAAGCTTTACTGTGGTAAAGTTCAGTTAACCTTGGTTAGCCAAGGTTAGTCAGTGGTCAGTGGTGTAGTTAGGTTTAGTTAAACCATCCTGCCACGTGGATTTTTGCTAAGGTCTTGAGACCTTGGTCTGTTAACAGGAGAGAACTACGATGGGGGACGGAGATGTAGATGACCGTTTGGAGAAGCATTGAAGCGGGTAGACGGGCCTGCGGTTTCATGAGCATCTGTGAGCATCAACTCAAAGCCTTGCTCGTGCTAGTAGCAGCATCTGGGCTGTGTGTTGTATTGGCGTGTAGAGGTCGTCTGTGGCGAGTTGTTAATGAGCGTCAGCTCGAGGTCATGGAGGCATCGCTGGTTGGCCAGTCGCTCAAGTCCTGCTGAACGTGATCGAGATGAAGATCGAGTCTGTGGGCTTAGTGCTGTAGTCAGCTATAACCAAACCTGTATGGAGGCATCTTTGCGACTTGCTTTGACGTCATTTGGAGCCTTGAAGAGTAGAACATGTAGGCCTGGCTTAAATGCTATAGCTGGAAAGGTTGTGACCACGAAACAGCTCCAAGGAGCTCTAGGCCTAGCTGAATTCAAGCTCCAAGGACTTGCATACTTCACGATGGCATCCAAGGTACATCGAGATTGTGTATGCTGACTGGGCAGAATGCTGATGTGGCAGGTGACAAGGCTGCTGACTAGGCACTGCCACGTGTCATGAAGCTAGAAGGATGACTTGTCTCCTAGGGTTGAGCTAGCAGCCTGATGAAATGGCTAGTTGTAAATGTGGCACAGACTTAACTAGCCCTTCGAACTCATGGTTTAACTAAACCTAACTACACCACTAATCACTGACCACTGACTAACCTTGGCTAACCAAGGTTAACTGAACTTTACCACGGTAAAGCTTTATCCTGCCACGTGGATTTTTGCTAAGGTCTTGAGACCTTGGTCTGTGAACAGGAGAGAACTACGATGGGCGACGGAGATGTAGATGACTGTTTGGAGAAGCGTTGAAGCGGGTAGACGGGCCTGCGATTTCATGAGCATCTGTGAGCGTCAACTCGAAGCCTTGCTCGTGCTAGTAGCAGCGTCACGGCGGCTGTGTTGGAGTGGTGTGTAGAGGCCGTCCGTGGCGAGTTGTTGATGAGCGTCAGCTCTGCCGGTGAAAGAGAAGTCGCCTTTGATTATGGTGTTGGCGTTTACATGAAGCGTCGCTGTGGTGATCAGCCGTTGATGGAGGAGTTCGTTGAGGAACGTAGAAGGTCGTTGAAGGGTCCATGAGGTTGCCAATGCATTGAGTCAAGATGGAGCCTAGTCGACAGCTGTAGCACTGCATGCCTGAGGGTCTTTGTGAAGCCGTCACTACTTGTTGAAGGCTGGGAGCCTGGCTTCATTGAGATCGACCGTGAGTATGGTGACTATGGTGTTGGCTTGCTCACAGAAAGGCTTTTCGGTTGCTTGTAGGATGCAGAGTCAAATTTACTAGTCTCAGAGCTGCACCGGCCATTGCTTCGCTGGAGAGATCTCTTCATGCATGGAGATGTTGGAGGAGTCTCTAAGTTTGTTGCTAGGCATCCGAGGTGCTGTTGAGCCTCTGAGTCTTTGGTGGAAACGTTGTAGAGAGGCTACCTTAGGCTTGAGTGATACGTAAAATCTATTTAAACCTAACTTTTTCTTCAATCACAGGCATAGGCACCTGGTTTATCCTCCCAGCCAACCTCGGTGGTAGTAAGCTCTCTATATATTTTCGTTACGTGAAGGCCCCTGCTTACCAAATTCCACCAAGCCCCAAAATTCCCTAGATGGATCTAGTATGCCACATGTCTTCATTCTAGGGTCCCTCCTTAATGCATCATTTACCCCTCTCTTGGGATATCATTGAAACCATTTGCACCTTGGCACATTTCATGCATTTAGGCCCCTTAGCCTTAGATCCACCTAGTCTAGTGCCATGTCACCCTCACCAAGGACCTTGACTTTAATTCCTTTCTGATCATTTACGTAAAGTCCAATAAATATAATACAAACATTGATCCTTTAAAGGAAAATGTCGATTGACCCTTCCGAGGTCATGTTGCCTCAACTTGAGTGTAACATTTCTTTCCTCTTTAGGCATCAGCGTCCTCGATGATAAAGTCTGGGAGCACTCTCCGTAACTGGTATACGGATACCATGCCATGCAACCAACACCATGGGTATCTTCCGATTGCTTACTTGCATTGTTCCTCAGTCGAGGATTCCTGTTGGTTTGTGTCTTGCATTATCCTCTATCTCCTGAAACAAAACAACACCCTCGATTAGTGAGTCACCTGTATGCAAAATTTTCTTTAAACGAGAAACATGAAACACTCGGTGCACCTTACAACCCTGTGGCAATTCTAATTTATAGGCTACCTTTCCTATTCTTTTTAGAATTAACCATGGCCCACAATATCGAGGTGATAACTTAGCACACTCTCCTGCAGTCAAAGACTTAGAGTGCGAAGCAACTCAGAGAAAAACTTTTTCTCCTTCCTTAAATTCTCTAGCGGATCTGTTTTCATCCTCATACGCCTTAGCTCTATTCATAGCTTGGCGGATATTAGCTCTCGCAAGTGCTAGCATCTCCTGCATCTAAACCACAAAGTTCGCGGCACTAGGCACTTTCTGAGTTACTCCAACTGTAGTTGGATTCGCTGGTCTATAATCATAGTTCAGCTGAAACGGACTGAACCCTGTAGAGGAATGTTTTCTATCATTGTAGGCAAATTCTAACAATGACAACCACTTGTCCCATGTATGTTGTCTCAATGACACATATGCTCTAAGCATATCCTCTAAAATTTGGTTGATTCTTTCCGTCTGACCATCCGTTTCTGGATGATCCCCACTACTCATTCCCAACTCAATCCTTAGTGTCTCAAACACCGCAGTCCAAAAATGACCGGTAAATTTGACATCCCTGTTTGACACTATGGATTTGGGTAATCCATGCAAATGAAATATATGTTTAATAAACAAATCCGCAACTTGCGGGGCACTAACAGACTTTCTAGTTGGAATGAAGTGAGCCATTTTGATAAGACGATCAACCACCACAAGGATAGAATCATATCCACCTTGTGTCATAGGCAGACCTACAATAAAGTCCATGGAAATGCTCTCCCACCTACCTAGTGATATTTCCAAGGGCTGTAAAAGTCCGGGTGGCTTCACCCGCTCTGCCTGACTTACTTGACACGAAAAACAACGTGTCACATATTCATGAATATGCTTTTTCATCTTTGGCCAAAAGAAATCTCGTCTCACGAGATCATATGTCTTCTCGACTCCTGGATGTCCCGCACATGGGCTATCATGGCATTGTTGAATAACTCTCTGCCTGAGATCATTCTGATTAGGTACTACTATCTTGCAATTTCTTTTCAGCATACCATCTCTTATGGTATATCTTGCATAAGTTTGGCCTTTTTTGGATGCCAGGTCATTTTTTTCCCCGGGTTTGAGTACATGAGCCTTAGGCCAAAGGCTCTGGATGAACTCGTCCACCTTTTGAGTTTCTCTAATTTCGGTCATTAGAGCACTCTCTAATACCGTGAAACTCATATTATGCATAATGCGTGAAAACGCATCAGCAACTTCATTATTCTTCCCTCTTCGGTACCGAATCGTCAAGTTAAACTCCTGCATGAGTTCTGCCCACCTAGCTTGGCGGACTCTCAGGTCAGATTGTTTACAAAAATGTTTCAGAGTATCATGATCAACATCAACATAAAACTCTGACCCATACAAATAATGTCTCCATGTTTTCACAGCATGGATAACAGCATACAACTCTAATTCATGAGTTGGCCAATTTCGTTGAGAGGGAAAAAGATTCTTGCTTTCAAAGGCTACTGGCCTTCCCTCTTGGAGAAGAACTGCTCCTACCGCAATGCCACTTGCATCGGTTTCAAGGAAAAACGTTTTCTGGGGATCAACTATTTTTAACACCGGTTCTGAGACCACAGCTTGTTTTATGGTGTTAAAACTTTCCTGTTGATTCTGTCCCCATATAAAAAGTACTTTATATGAGGTCAGATCAGTCAATGGCGATACTATTTCAAAATATCCTTTGATATGCCTTCGATAAAATTGGACAAATCCCAAGAATGATCGCAAAGCGGTCAAACTCTGAGGGATTGGCCAAGTCAGTATCGCAGCTACTTTCTTTGGATCCATTTCTACCCCCTCAGGAGTAATTATGCATCCTAACTATTCAAGTCTTAGCATACACAGTATAGTTTTCTTTTTATTTACATAAAGACTCGCTTTCCTCAAAGTACTGAACACTATTCTTAAGTGTTCGTAATGCTCAGCAACACTTTTCCTGAATATAAGAATATCGTCAATAAAGTGTACTACAAACTTTCCAATATACGGACGTAGTAAATCGTTCATAAGCATGACGAATGTAGCTGAAGCATTGGTAAGTCCAAAGGGCATTACTAAAAACTCATAATGTCCAAACCTGCTTCTAAAAGCAGTTTTATGCACATCCTCGGCTCTAATACAGATCTGATGGTAGCCACATTTAAGATCTATCTTACTGAAAATTACGGCCCCATGTAACGCATCTAGCAAATCATCGATCCGAGCCATCGGATACCTGTGCTTAATAGTGATATTATTCAATGCTCTCTAATCTATACAGAGGCGAAAAGTATCATCTTTCTTCTTCTTTAATATCACTGGCAAAGCAAAAGGTGAGAAACTTAGTTGAATCTACCCCAACTTGAGTATTCTTCCAGTTGTCTTCGTACCTCCGCTTCTTCGGTAAAACTCAACCTATAGGGAGGTCTATTTACAGTTTCGGCCCTCGGGATTAGTTCAATCTTATGCTGAACATTTCGCTCTAGAGGTAACCCATAAGGTAACTCATCCCTAAAAGAATCAAAGAACTCCTCTGCTATTTGATCAGCCAACTTTGCCATCTGTTCATTTTAGGCAACATCAATGCTAGCCGAAGAATCATCAATTGGCTCTACCGATGCTAGGCAAAGAAACAAAAACTCTTCTTGAGCTTTTTGAATTTCCATTACCGAAACCAACGGTCCTTCAGGTATATCTTTTTCACCTCGTAAGACATACAGCACATCATTCATCTTGAATTCATAAATGTACTTTTTCCAATCTATGGCTGGATTCTTCCTAGAATGCCAAGCCTTACCCAAGGCTATGTCTGCATGAGCAAGCTTTGTCATTTCAAAATCAAGCTTCTCAGCATAGTCCTGAATTCGAAGCTCCAACTGCGTAACCCTTTGGTCCCATACTTCAGTTGAACTTCCATCTGTCATTCTGACTATACATGCATAGTCAGATGGGCTAGTCTTTAGTTTCAGCCTCTTTACAAGCTTGGAGTTAATTACATTGTGCGTTGACGCTGAGTCAAACAACACAATGACATCATGATTAGCTACTTGCCCTTTCATCTTAATTAACTCCGTATCATTAAAGGCTGTATACCGTGTTGCTACGGGCTTTGACATGACATTATCAGGTGCACTAGTTACTAGCTTAACAACAGACACACATAACAAAACAGGTACTGACCTTTGAGAAGATTCCGCTAGCTGAATCTGCATCTGTTTTGCTCTGGGACTTCCCTTCATTTCCACGTCGCATTCTGAGATCACCATCTCAGCCATCCGACGATCTTTGTTTCGTGGACAATCTTTCCACTATGGAAATCTCTCTTACACGGAGGATGCTTCACAAGGAGGGCTTGACACTCATGAAGGGAGTGGGAGCACCATCGGCTCTGATACCATGATAACGGAAGTGAGAGAGGGAGAGAGAGAGGAGTGCACACGATATAGCTACCTGTATACTAAGTGTATTGACAATGAACATGAAGATATACATGTGAACCACTTAGGGTTAGGGTTAGGGTTTGCCACATGTGAACAAGACATTTAGTCCATTAAGCAAACACCATGGGTGAAAGAGATGGGTGCCACATGGCACCACTCTATAATTCTCTACTGGTCAGGCTTTTCCATACGTCACGCAAGTAGGCACTCACCACTTAAACACACTAGGCCAGCCAATCAGGTAATAGAATTTCACCATACATATCTGTTAATGCATTCGACTGGGCATATATATGAAGCCACAGGGTGGCTTTTCCCTCACACCTCTTGACCTCCTCAGTCAGGAGTTGATAGGTATGTAAGCACTTTACTCTTTTGTTAGCCTAGTTCCTGCTACTTTTCAGCTCATGTATGTGTTGCTGGTGATTGGCATTCCATTGCAGCAATTAATTTTCAGCGGGCACATTAATTCTACAAGTGCAATCCCTGGAAGGGTGTTGTTTTCTTAAATTACTTAATAGAAAACACTAGAGTACATTGTTAGCATGCTAGCATCTCTAACAACAAACATTACGGGTTACAACCCTGGAATAAGGATATATAGCTTCTATCTCTGGTATAAAGAAAATCCCTGGAATAACGATATATAGCTCAGCCTACCTACTTCAGGAGGCTGAGTTATAACCCAGCCAAACAACTTGAAAAGCATGTCTCCACCTTATAGCATACATGGTCTGGGCTTGTTTAGGCAGAATTTCCTCACAGAAACTAGACTCAATCGCCCAAAAATCATGACTATCTGATAAGAAAACCTGATTCAGTCCACAGGGGACAATTCACCCGAGCATTGATACACAACCACACTTTCAAGAGAGGTAGCGATGCCGAGTATTATGTTCATGTACCAATCTAGAACTTGACAGGAATGTCATAAAGAGATGACAGGAGAAACTAAAATTAATGTGTATGAAACACGGAGTATTTACGCAATGAGGAGCAAAATGCTGTAGTTTTAAATTCCTGTACTATAAAAATAAAAGGCTTACTTCAGGAATGCAAAGGGCCAACATAGCTTATTTTGTGTCAGTGAAAAGGGCCAACATAATTTGAAAACTGTGTTCACAAATCTGAATCTCACTTAAACTATGACCTTTGTTTGAATTCACTTAATAGCAATAATCAACAAAACAAGTAACTTTAAACACAGACAACCTTGCTTCTTCTGTAAACTGGACGTTCATATAAATGATCGATACCAATTATAGCACGATCGACAAAACCTACAGCATTGCAAGCTGGTCCCAGATCACCTCTGACATTGCAACTTACCTACAGAAGAATGAGCACCCACTAAAAAGGTGAAGATCATCTCCACACCAAAATGGCATACCATAAAAACAACACATATAGATTTCAATTTGATTTGTAGAGTACTAAAAATGTACAATCCAACCATGGTATAATTAACAAAGTACTTTCATTTTCAAACAATTACAAGCACTATGAATCAGTGGTTTCATTGCAGTTGTGGCAGCCATATCCCTGTGAGAAAATAAGAGCAAATATGTCACAAGTTAAATGAACCCCCAAAAGCATATTCAAAAGTTGCTATGACTCTTGAGAGAAATTATTAGAGACTACATTTCAATAGCACTGGATCTGGCAGTTGCATGGACTCAATTCCTACATGAATGTGGGTTGTTAGCAACTAATTCAAAGCAGCACTACGTCTTTCTTTCAGTGGGTTTGATAAAAATACTGGTACCTCCATCAATGCATATCTTCAATTGATTGCTCCGTATCTGAATAAAGGTGCGCTTTTAAAATACATAATGTAACTCTCAGAAAAATAAAATGGATCGGAGACCAAACAGTTTTTCAAAAACCCAAATGACAAATTCTACTGAGATTTCTTGTCATCAAGTAGAAACTCAACCCTAATATGAAAAGGATAAAAGAATTAAGAAAATACATCAGGGGAGAGCTAGTAATGATCTTGAGCTATATCTTCAAAAAGCCAACGGGGTGAAGCATAATGCCAGCTCATATCACATTCTGTGAAGAAAAAGAAGATGCACAATTCCACATCTTGAAGAAAGTCTTTGATGTAACTCTAACAGCCCAAGAATCATTAAAGCATCTACCACACAGACTCCTACCAGATCTTTGTTGAATACATAATCATCCATAGAACCTGCTTCTATGATGTGCATGCAACATGAGCATACAATTCACCCAAAAGAGACACTAGAAGCAATGTTCCATAAGGAGCATTTGTAATAAAAACTAAGGATGTGGAATCGGTTATCAAGGATTTCACGTTAGAAGTGAGATGGCTCAAGAGTGGTCTCTTGTTACCCAAGGTACAAAAGGTCCAATGAAAGGGCTCTGCTTCATGAAGTAATGTTATGTATAAGTTTCCCTAGTCTTCCCTCTTCAAGCATCAGAGTCCTCAATGGCGGATCTGGGGGAATGCTCTCCATATCTGGTAAAAGGACTACTAGGTAGCCTCACATAGAGGAAGACCATGCCAAGCAATCATCACTGTAGGTATCCTCTGGTTTCAAACAGTCATTTCTCCCCAGTATAGTATTCTTGCTGGTTGTGTCCTGCATTTTCCTCTAGTTCCTGTAACATAACAATTCCATCAACTAATGAATCACTTGGTTGCAAACATCGTTTTGACAATAACACATGAAACATTGGATGCACCTTACAACCCTATGGTATTAAAAACCGATAGGCTACCTGGCCTATTCTCTTTAGAATTAACCACGGCCCACAATATTGCAACGATAACCACACACAATGTCCTGTAGCTAAGGATTCAACATGTGAAGGAATCTTGAGAAAAACTCTCCTTCAAAAAAAAGATAAGTTCTCATCCGCATAAGACTCAGCCCTATCCAGGGTTTGGCAGATGTTTGACTTGGGCAGCTCCAACATCCTCCACATCTGGATTATATAATCCGCAGCACTAGGTCCCTTTCAAGGATTCCCAATGTAGTTGGATTAGCTGGTCTAAATCTATAATGGTACGGAAAGCACTCATCCATAGGGATGAGTGCTTCCTATCATTATAGGCGAATTCCATGACAATAAATGAAACCAAGCAAATTTGGCAAAAGAAAATTTTCCCGAATCATTCTAGGCAGAGATTCACCTCCTACAGGCTGCCCGTGAAGACCCATGGATGCTCTCCCAAACGGCCATCAAGGTGTGTACTATATCTGTCCAAATACTGGCCAATGTCTATCGAGGGTAAACTTGGAAATGATCCAAATCCTCTATGTATCTACATCTCCAAACATGCCACACTGATATGCTCGCCAGAATCTCCCATGAAGTATCCACAGTCATCCAGAGAAAGAAAGAAAGAAAGATATATTAACATCCATAGGAGACCTCGCGGGCCTATGGGACAAAGCGCACAGAAAAGCGAACTCATACAAGCCTCAGTGGGCTGAAGCAAAGGGTACGCTAGGACCCTTGCTGAGTACTAATCTATGCTAACAGAATCATAATCATAAACATAGTCATAATCATAATCATATCATATCAATCAATCCATCCAGGCGCTGGGAGTATCATCAACCAGCACACTATCCAAGAGCTCCACATCTTATATCAGTGGAGTTTCAGCCCAATGACATCTGCTTGAGATCTGAAAAATATACTCATTGCTTCAGCCACAATACACATGCGGAACAGGGGCAAGTGGCATCCCTGGCGAGCTAATCTAGAAATCTGAAACCTCTCCCCCCTTTCTCGTCCAATAAGCACCGGGCTGTGGGCTTTATCTGAGGAGGAAACTCCTCTAAATCCAGCATCTAAGGAGGAAACTCCTCTAATCCAAGCATCTGAGAATCCAAAGCGTACAACAGTACCCTCAGGAACCCCAATAAACTCTGTCATAAGATTCCTTGAAATCTAAGAGTAGAATGGCAAACCTTTGGCCACTTTGCATAACCCAATGTGAAGCCTCTCAAAATGACAATATATTCTCAAAGATGCTTGGGCCATGAACAAAGCTCGTTTGTGTATCATGGATGAGGTATGGAAGGATGGGCTACAAACGCAAAGTAATAGCTTAGACCAACATCTTATAAAAAGTGCCCCACAGGGTGATTGGGCTCCAATGAGATTTCAAATTTCTGCAACCCCCTTTTGGAATAAGATAAATGAGACCCACTGTGAATGAGTCAAGCATAAAACCAGGATCCCAAATGCCCTGAGGACTAAGGTAACATGGTTCCCAATCATGTCCCAAAAAGCAATCAAAAGCGGAGGTGTCAACCCATTTGAGCCCACGCACTTGCCCTTGGGGAGGGCAAGAAGTGCAATCCTAAATTCCAGGTTGGTGAAAGGTGCATCAAGTGAGGGACTCATATCTAGTTTCACCCTTCTGGAATACACTCACACACTCTACAAGGCATCCGAAACAGTCCTTTCCTTGCTATCTCCTTCTACTCACAAGTGGAGGAGGACCTTGAGCAAGCTCGGGCTGCCATAGGGGATACTTTTCTTGTCACCCCATGGTGGTACTTGGTTGCAATGTACTACCAGTTACCGTAGCCTGCTTTGCTTGATTACTTCTTTGTTGCACTCTACCTTTTCTCACAAACTTTTTTTGGAAAGTCAACATAACTCAAACTGAGTTTCAGGGTGTGCAAAAACTTGCATCATCCAATGTCTTGACATACTTCCCTCTAACTTCCTTTTTTATCCCATCATTCAAGCAAATATAACTAACTGCCAGCAAAGGCACAGGGATTTTCATCACTATTTCCCAAATTTATCAGTGTACTCTGGTACTGATAAAGTGTTATGCCTAAAGTACTGATAATCATCCCACGCTCTAGAAGTTTCAGCAGGGCATAGAAACTATTTCCTAAACTCCATTTAAAGATTTCCCACGTGACTAGAGCCACATTATCTTTTTTGTTGCTTCATCCCCCACCTATCTGCATCTTTTGTGAACACGTGTGTGGCTTCTCAAATCATCATTACATCATTATGAACTTCACAAATCGGAATGCCTTGTCCCATTTGTGGAGTCATGCCTCAATGATGTTCAAGTTTCTATCAACCATTCTACCCACATATTTTTCAGGCCTATAGTTTGCTATATTGGGCCACTTTACTTTAGCCCTTTTTCCACATTTTCTCTTGAGAGGATCTACCTATCAAAGTATATGGCTTTGCATGATTCTTTCTGCCCTTCATTGACATCAACTACAGTGCCATTAACCGTTGTAAGACATCCAAGTTTCCAATCCTGGCAATCAATGAACGGGGTTTTCATGCCATGGGGTGTGATGCCTATTGTATTGGCTGCAATACTACGGGCTCCACACGAGAAGTGTTATCCTCTACTCCCATTTCTTGGTGGTCGTTCCCTTCTAATTCCACAGGGTCTTTACTTTCTTGTGTTGGTTTGAGGGGTTTTTTTTAATATATAATTTTACTAAAATAAAACCAAATCTGATTTCCCCTATACTAGGAAAACCACTGCAAATTACAAAGCTAAAAATGCCCGAAATCTGCAAATAGCTTAAATAAACTAAACCAAAAGAAACAAAGCTCCCTAGCTTAATCCTTTTCTAGTAGGTTTATTCGAAGGTCTTCAAAACTGATTTGAACACTGCTTCTGTAAGGCCAGAGTGCAGCCACAGCCAGCTGTCATGTGTCCGTCAAGTATAGGTCCCAACGCGTTGCCTCCTAGCCATGGAGCCCTCCAGAGCTCCCCAAAGAGTCCCACAAGGGATAGATAGCTCTGAAGGGTTACAAGCACTTATATTCAATCATCACACCGTACAACCTTTGTATGTGGGACTAATCCAATTCCACGTGTCATCCGCATACCAAGGAGCCTTTCACTGTTCGATATTTTCTATCCATCACATGGAGGGTTGTCCCATACTCCAACAACTTCTAGACCGAAAGTCCCTCTGCTGCATCCAAGAGTTTGTTGCCCAAATTGAAAGCTTCACTTCAGCTAGTTCTTTGGTTGTAGACGAGCATTTGCTTGCTATGATTCCTGAAGTTCTTGTCTAGCAGAGACGATTCAGACTCCTTTGTATATATCAACACTACATTCATAACCTACCGAATGCAATGCCCATATAAACCAGGAGCAAGTCACATGCACACACAAATTAGATATTCAGATGCCCTCACTATACTCCTTCAATTACTGATGACAGTTTTTCAGCCATGGTTGTACTAGAGAATATCGTCGCCATTTTTTCTTTCCAATAGAGTGATAAGGTTTGGAAATGCTTACCTAATAAGATTTCAAAATAAGAGTGATATATTCCATTCAAAACAAATCATACAACAGGTGGGAGAGAAAGTACTCTATCCCTAGCCTCAACAATGTGGCAAAAAAGCCATGGAGGTGGTCTTAAATGCCACGACATCCCAAAAGGGTTCAAGTGAAAAAATAAAGAGCAGTCCCATGTCCTCATGAAGGATATAAGTCTCCCACGAGTTGCCAAAGAGGTGCCTGTACACCGCTCCCACTGACTCCTAAGAGTGAAAATAATCTCTGCCCAAATGGAAGCGAGAGTGTCAGCCTCCATGCATAAATGGTCCCCAAGTACAAAAGAACATCGCGAACACCATATCCGCCATAGGGTAATGCTGGAAATCACCTCCCAGGCTGACCCTACAGCTGAAATAGGCATGGAATCCTGTGCTGGTATCGGTACCAAAAGTAAATCCTGCAGCTCCATGATGCTATCCTCCGTGGGACCCCGTCTCTGGCGTCGCTGCATGAAGAAACCAAGGTCTCCTGGCTCTGCCTCAAAGAGAGTAAAGGCTCCAGATCCTCTCCCCCAAAGAGCAGCGCCCCACGTCATCAGAAAGGACTCAAAAGTAACATATGAGAACAACCTGAAGATACCTGTCCATACCACTCTAGAGCTGGTGCAACTCCATAAACAATGCTTGCTAGATTCCTCTGCAATCTGATAACGCATACACAAGGAGGGTCTACCCATCTGCTGGAGCCAAGTACCCACAGGTATACCCCTATGTATAGTGAGCCACAGAAAGTAGGAGACTTTCCTGGCTCTACTGATGCCCCAAAAGTGAGTCCAATAGCTCCGCAAGAGCTCTGCAGTAAGTCCCTGTGCGTGCCAATGCTGGGAGGCAGATGGAATGTGATGAGAGTCTCTCCGCTGAAGCCTCTAACCTGCCCTCGTCGAGTATTGGAAGAAAGAAAGAGGACGATTGCCTGTCACCGGGGTAGGCCATGCCCACTCACCTGGGTCCCAGTCAAGCTCCGCAAGAGGACGACCCTGAAAGATCCAAAGTCTCCATCTAATATCCTCTGCAAGGGTCAACCTGGAAGGATTTGTGACCCATTGCTTACCCAGGCAACCAATGACCCTGACTCTCTGCCAAAGAAGCTCCTGACGATCCATGGGCTGAGTGGGATACAATCTGTGAGAGTCCGTCTCAAAATAAATAAACGGTGCCGGTCCTAAGCGAACTCCAATACATAGCCCAGCCTCACTAAAACAACCTGACCAAGTAGAAATAGGATCAACATAGGCTGGATCTGTAAGTACATCCCTCCACTCCTGAGGAATAGCTCTCATGATCAGTAATCTAGTGGCAACAATCTGTCCAAGTGGCCCATGTCTATCTCTGATCACCTCCTCTGACATCTCCACACCTTCCTTGAACCAATCTCCGACTGTCACAACCCCCTGAGCATGCCATCTGGCCAAGGGAGTCTTGAGTTCTGTACCAAGGGAAGATCCCTGGTACCGAACTAGGGGGTTATGGTAAAGTGGCTGTCGGGCAATTTCCTCTCTGGAGGAGGGAACTGCTCTGACGAGGTGCTGTCGAAAGTGATCCCATATTTGAACAAGCCTTTTCACAAGTGGTGAGGAAGGCTGAGAATGTTGGTCCGTCAGGAAGATCCAACTGACTCTACCTGCCTACTGACCTGCTGCTCTGAGGGTGCACTGGTGAATCCTATGCAGTAGGAACTGCTTCCACGGCTAATCTCCTGGAGTCAAACCTCTAACAAGAAGTTTGACTAAAAGGGCTTTGCTCTGCATATCCGGATCAAGAATCCCAAGTCCTCCCTGCGAGAAAGGTGAAGTGATAGTATCCCATGAAACTCTGGCCCTAGTGTCCTCAGAACCATCACCACCACTCCACAGAAAGTTCTGAAGCAATCTCCGCACCTGACGAATCGAGTCAGCATGAAAGCACCAACATGACGCAACATACCACATAGTCGCTAGTAGAACCTGGTTGAGTACCAGCGCTCTTCCGGCCAAAGAGAGTCTAGCCGTACTCCAGTAGGCTAGCTTTCTTCGGATACTCTCAAGAGCTGGGACAAACTGTTGCGTCGGGGACACCTCAATGCCAACCTGGAAGCCAAGATATCTCGTGGAGGTGCCTCTGGGTATCCATACAAAGCCTCTGTCTCCTCCCCATGCTGGGGTATCCTGCTAAGCTCCAGTCCAGATGCCTTTTGATTTGTTCCAATTGACAACTCCCCCTGAGGCTTTGCTGAATTTGTCAATTGCATCCGCAGCAGTAGCAAGACTATATGCATCTCCTCTGACTGTCAGTGCCGTATCATCAGCAAACTCAGTCTCCAGAAGCTCCTGCTCTTGTCGGATAGGAAGATGAAGGCCCAAAGTGCCATGACTGGTAGCCTGCATAACGTATCCCATAGCCTCTGCTACGAAAAGGAAAAGGTAAGGTGCAAGCGGGCATCCCTGTCGTACTGATCAGGATAGCTGAAAAGCCGGTCCTCTGCCTCCACAGACCACCATCCTGCTAGAAGAGTGAGAGTAAAGTGAGAAGACCCATAAAATCCATCTGTCACTAAAGCCTAGCCTCCTCATAGTGCCCTCCAAGAAACCCCAGTCCACCCTGTCATAGGCCTTCTCAAAATCGAGAAGGAGAACTGCAATCTCCTGCTGACTCTCCTTCGCCCAGTGAGTGGCCTCCCAAAAAGTGAAGATATTATCCAAGATACTCCTATCTTGGACAAATCCTCTCTGAGTAGCTCTGATGATATCTAGCAGCATAGGCTTTAAACGAAGGGCCAAGGTCTTCGCTAGGATCTTGTAGGCTGTCCCTAAAAGTGTAATGGGTCTCCAATTACATAGGACTTACCTAATAAGATTTCGTCAGACCGACACCACAACTCGTCTGCAATTAGATAAAACAAATGTGTCACTAGTAGCGAAGGGCCCGATCAAGAAATTCTTGCAAGTGCCCTTCTGATAACTGCTAACCCACATTCGCTATTTAGAATTGTATCTAAGCAACCACCTCGTCACTCTTGATGCAAAATCCTACGCACATGCTTCGTCAACCTTGACGCAAATTCACCAAGGCCAACAACTCACTCTTCATCGAGCCTTGCACTCTATCGGCATCAACGAACTAGACCATTACAATGTCTTTTCCGTTGCATCTATAACCAACTAACTCTAATGGCGCTCAATTCCTAAACACCTCGAGTCCTGCTGTCATTCAATTCCTAAACACCTCGAGTCCTGCTGTCATCGCCCCATTGTGTCTCAAGTGAGGCCCTAGCCTTGTTTATATGATCTTGGCCCTAGGCTATAGTTAGCAAAACTAAAATGTAAACTAGTCCCCCTATGATGTTGTCCATAAGTCTTCAACCCCCTAGGTTAGTTAATCCAAGCCAATACCTAACCAATGCTTGACCTTCTACGTAGGTCTAACTGGGTACAAACTAACCTTGGTTAGCTTGAGTCATAACAGAGCCAATACCCTATGCTATGGGTAAAAAATGGACTTGCAAACACTCATGGTCACAACTCTAGCTCATGCTGGTTTACCATCCCAAGCATGGGGAAACTGAATTTTGTGCCTCAAATCTATTTGCAGGCAGCTGATCAGAGACTGAAACATACTCTTCCGGCACATGTTTTTGAGAGCAAGAAGGGCATCTCATTCTTGCAAATTTTGTATCCTCATATTTAGCATAACTATTCAAAAAAAAAGTGAGCTTTCATTGACCCACCCCCATTGACGCAATAATTTTGTTTGCTTATATTTTTGGCTAGCTTCCTCTATGTCCTTGTGTCCTAAATGCAGTCTCTAGGTCATGTCTAGGCTTAGCAACAATCACCCAAAACCAAGACTCATACTCCTCACCACCAACACTGTGGGGAATATCACAAAGGCCTAATGATCCCAATGATGCTCTATATCTAGAAAGAGAGAAAGCAATTCTATCTACAAACCAACAAAGAAAAGGATAGGCTTAGGAATCCCATCCTACAAGCTAGTGTCAGCCATCATGACTTCACTCAGCCCCAGCTAGCTCCCTCCCTCAGCCCGCCACTCCATTTTCTTCTTCTTCGTCACCAAAAAGCTCCAGCAGAATGCCTAGGTCGCAGGTTGGTGGTGCCTGCAACAAGTTTTAGAAGGTTTTAGCAAGCCATCTAGGTTGCATATCAAATGACGCCTGCAAAGCGGGTCAAGCAGCATGTTACTCTAGGTTCAGTTTGCAGGTCGTAGGTCAGCACCAACAACTCCTGGGTCACCTCCAACAGTTTGCAACTACAGTTGTGTTTTTCAAAGGCAGGTCTAGGTTGGGTTCCAGTCGACTCCAGCTCTCCAATTAGCTTCAGCACACTCATAGCAGCCCCGGGTAGGGTTGGACCCCAGCCAAACTAGAGGGCTGGTTCCAGCTAAGGGGTAATCAGTTTATGAAGGCCATCATGGAGTTCCCAAGGTGAAAACATTTGCCATCTTGACCCCTAGTAAGCCTTCATATTCAGCCATTGCAGCTACATTGACACCTATCCCTATGCAAAGACTTATCAGAGGTGGAAGATCATCTCAAACCCACAGGAGCAAATCTATTGCTTGCAGCAAGAAATACAAGAGCTTAAGCTTTCAGCTTGCAGCTCTTGGGAGGAAAGTGCAGGACATGAAAAGAAGTGGAAAGCAAGAACTCATTGAAGAAGCACTACACAAATGAGATGCATCTCCACCAACACCACAGCTTATCTCCGCGGTTAAGGAGATGATCACCAGTCGAGTTTGCTCAATCAGGCAAGAGATGAGTGCTAAACCAAGAAACAAAGTGAATAAACATGAGTTTTATGTGGAGGTAAAAGAGCAAGAAACCAGAGTAAACAATAGAATGATCCTATGGATTTAAATATTTGAGGAGCTCACTCTGACAAACACACATCGAAGTCACTAAAGTAAAGGAAGCACATAAGGCAGGCAAATGGGTGGCTTATAGTGATGGGCAAGCATTGATTAGGACTTCAAATCCAAACCCAAAGACCCTCAGTCTTAAACTGGTGTTATAAAGGCTATCTTATATCGTATTAGAATGTAGATGTGTTCTATAATAACTCGGAAGGAGCTGAGATCTATCCACTCCCCCACTCTTTGATTATCTAGATGCAATAAGCCCCTACTTTGTCTCATAGGCCCACGAGGCATTCTACAGGCGTTAAAATATATTTATTTCTTTCTATGCAAATTCTTGCCAAAAGCTAAATTATTTCCTTGTTGCACGGCTAGATTATTCTCTCATTCCTTGGATAGACTGTTTATTCTATAGTGAGTATCTCCTCATTATATGGAACCTAGATTCATACATATAGGTTGTAATCTTCCTCCTTGCATAGGCTAAGATGCAATGACTGTCCATGGAGTACATGCCATTTCAAGAGTTTCCAATGTATCGGATACTGCAGATAGAAAGGAAAGAGGGGACGGTCAACTTACAACTAATACTGATACATCAGAGTCCAAAGTTTACTGAAAGCCAAAGTTGAGAAGCAGCTTATTGTTCTACAAAGTGCATGGAAATTATGTCAACCTACAAATCTAACAAGATATGATGTGGCTTTCAACTATCAGAACTGTCATGTGACAACGTATTCAACTAACCAAACCACGCCAAAAAGACGTGATGAAGCAAATAGGAAAAAGCCACATTTCCAAGTCAGAAAGTGTTGTGCTTCATTGCACATACAATCGAAGAAGCATCCAGAGAATTCTCGAGGTTTAAGAACACTCTTAAAGTATTATGCAAAGTAAAAATCATCTGCAAGAGCAAATTCAAAGGTTAACCTGCATTATTATTTTCTTATGCACTATTATTTCTGATGTACAAAAAGAAAAAAATCAATTGCATGTATAGAAAAATCTTGAAACAAAAACAGAGGCAAGAGCATGCCATAAAAAAATTAAGCTTGTATTTACATTTGAGCCAAGGCAATCATAGAAACAATAACTTACTTTCAATATTGTGCGTTCTGTTTTTGAAGCAGACTCTCCAGAAACAAAAGCTTCAAACTTCCAATCTGGCACAGTCAATCCGTATAATGTGCCCAAATAAAGGGAAGAAAGTAGCAATACTAAAGTCCTGTTGACAAGCGGCACAAAGCACATCAGGAATTGATAAATGTTGCCGACACGATCTTGTTTGTGAACAATCCACATTTTGCATCCCCCCCCACCCCCCCCCCCCCCAAAAAAAAAGAGAACTTAAAAATAGAGAGTGTGGTAACTATCAGAGTACACATCCTGCAAATTCCAAGCGAAACCTCGGACTGCTGCTGCTCCCCGCTCCTCCTGCTGCCCTCCCCTGGACTCCCCCTGCCTCCCTCCTTGACTCCCTTCCTTGCTGCTGCCCCCTCCCTTCCCCTCTCCGAACCCTCTCCTTGCCCCCCGCGCTGCTGCTGCGCTCCCCCCCCTTCGCGCTGCTGCTGCGCTACCCCCCCCCGCGCTACCCCCTGCTGCTGCCGTGCTACCCCCCCCGCTGCTGCTGCACTACCCCCCCGGGCTGCTGCTGCGCTGCCCCCCACCCGCTGCTGCTTGTGCTGCCCCCCCCCGGTGCTGCTGCCTGCGCTGCCCCCCCCCCACTGCTGCTCCCGCGCACCCCTCTGCGCTGCTGCTGGCACCCCTCCCCCCCTTCCCTCTCCTCCTCTCCCCCCCTCCTTCTCTCCTCCCCTCCCTCTCCTTCTCTCCTCCCCTCCCTCTCTCCTCTTCACTTCTCCCCCTTTCCTGCTGTCCCCTCCCTTGCTGCCCTCCCTCTTCCCCTTCCAGCTCCCCCTCCTTCAACCTCCCTCCTCCTTCAACCTAGACTTGCTCTCTCTCTTATCTCCCTCCTTTCCTCACCCTCTCCCTTCAGGTGTATCCCCGTTTTTTTGGGGGTCTCCTGGGCATTAGGAAAGCGAACCAAGTTTCTTTATTGTGTTCGAGTCGGCCTTACCCACCTCGATTGGCGAATGGGCACCCATTTGGTCAATCCGTTACCGCACACACCGGCCGCGAGAACCGTCACATTTTCAAAAGACGAGCTGCAGCAATTGCAAAAGGACTTCGAGCATGAGTGTTCCACGACTCTCTTCACACGTATCTTTGGTTCTTGTTGGGACGAGGTTTATTTCAGGTGTGCCTAGATTCCCCAGATGTCACGAGAGACTTGCTACATGCTAGGTTTCTACTTCTAGGCTACAAGAGGATTTTTTTGTTTCCCTTTCAACTGGGCTTTGACCCAGTTGAAGAGGACAAACAGGGAGCTTCTGTTTCATTAGGTTCCCTGGTCTCCCCTCAATTTATCACCAGCTTCTTTCAGTTATTGGTGAGAGGTTTGGTGTGGTAGTAGGGATCCCCCCTCTTCCTGGCGAGCCTTCTTCGGCTGCTGAGGCGGTCAAGATGGATGGGGGTATCCAGAGTTAGGGTCCTTGTCCAGGACCCTAATATTTCAGATGACCACATCATGCTACAACGACCAGTGCAAGATTTGCAGGTCCTCGGGGCACTTCGCCAGAGATTGCCCAAAGAAGAAAAAGAGGCCCAGAAAGCAACCAGCCCGTACTAGCTTACGACAGAGAACAGGAGCAGGACCCTCCGCTCCACAGGCACCGCCTCAGACACGAGCTCCCCCTCCTCCTAGGGCTGCTCGAGTCCCTCCTGCACACCGCACCACCTCTGGCCCACGGTGGGTCAGGCCCTCTACTTCAGAGCATACTTTCACTGCTTCAGAGGCATCCCCCTTGGAGCCTCGGGAGGCTATCGCCTTGGAGCCTAGTGTCCAAGAGCCTTCTTCCACTCCACCCAAAGATCAGGCTGTACCTCCCTTAGCAGCCCAGATTGTTGGCACTTCGTCCGCACCACTTCTTGATCAGGAACTAGTACAGGTGCCTCCTTCCGTGGATAGAGGGAAGGGGGTCTTACATTCTCTCCCTGCTTTGGTAGAAATCCTTCTAACCCCCTCCCCAGGACTGCCTCAGCGGAACTCCTTTTCCGCTCTTGAAGACCTCTCTGACCTCCCAGATGATGATTTTGTACCTTCCACTTTTGGAGAGCCAGTTATCAGCATCCCTTTCAAGAGATCTTTCTCTCTCTCACTTGTGGACTTTCCTCCCCTTGGACCTCGTGTGTATGGCAGGAGATCAGCTCCGGTGGAGGGTTCTTTTTCCGCCACCAGGTCGGGTAAGGTACTCCAACTCGCTTCCTCCCGCCGATGAGGATAGCAAATTGGAATATACAAGAATTGGGCGGCATCCCCCATAGCCGTCACATACAGTTGATCAAGAATCAGCTCCATCCACGTGTGTTAGGTGGTTCCTTAGACATTCATTTTCTTCAGGAACACAAACTGGATACCAGAGATTGCTCTTAGTTAGGTAAGTTGCTTTCAAGCCGCTTCCTACCTTGGGAACCAGAGGAAGTACATGTATATCAGTTTCAGATTCTATTCTCCCTCTGGTCATTGGACACAGTACCATCACCCCCTCCAGGGCCCAGTGGATTTTACTTATGATTGACGGACATAAGGTTGGTTTCCTCAATCTCTACGCTCCGAACAACAGAGGGGACCGTGTTCTTTTTTGGAAAGAGTTGCTCTCTTGCACTGACATTGCTAATTCGTGGATTATTGGAGGTGACTTCAACATGGTTGAGGCACCATCCGATAAGCAAGGGGGCAGAGAAGGTGGTATTCATTCCCTCGAGAGAGCAGCTTGGGATGCCTTCTTGTTCAGATTCAGTGGCAGAGATGTTTGGTCAGATGATGCATTTCATATTCAATCTTAGTCACTTTTGTTTTCGTGGTCGACCCGTAGGGTGCAGAGGCCTATCCATGCTCGGATTGACAGATTCTATGTGGATGACTGGGCTCTTGATAGAGGGGGGGACGGTTTGCATTGCAGCTGGTGTCTCCACCTCCGACCATTTTTTGATAGTTTTGTCTATCTCAGAGCCCCATCTAAGAGGACGGTCTCACAACATCAGGATCCCCGATGCCTTAAACATAGATGAGACTCTCACAAAGGCAGTCTTGAAGATTTGGGTTTCTCACTTGCATGGGGGGGGTGGCCGGTCCCTCACATGTGGCCACAGCACTTGCCAGTATCAGTGACTTTTATCACTTTGTCGCTAGTGCTCGGCGACGTGAGATACTCATGTGGGACATTGGTATCCACCGGCAGTTGGCAGCCTTGCAAAGGGAGGAGCAGAGACGACCTTCAGATGCTTGCATACAGGAGCGCCTTGCTGCAGCAAGGGCTCACTTGCAGACATTGCTTGATCAGAGAGCAGAGTATGCCTTTCATGCACGGGAGTCCTTTTGGATACAGTTTTTCTATGCACTTGGACCCATACATAGTAGAGGGAGTGTCAAGCAGCTTGTTGACTCTCACGGCGTTTTGCAGTCTCATCCGGATACTGTCATGCACTTAGCGACAGATTTTTATGCATCCCTTCTTCCTGCAGATCCTAACACGCACTCAAGAGCATTTTTTATAATATCTTTTCTTTTTGGGAAGCCACAGAGTGGGCTATGCAGAGCAGGCAGAGGCTGGCAGTTCTACTATTGGACTTTGAAAAAGCCTATGATAGAGTAGATTGGGGTTTTCTTGAGGGCACTCTCCTACGATTTGGTTTTTCAGATGCATGCATTAGAGGGGTGGCCTCTCTTTATATATCAGCCCATAGCCAGGTTTTGATCGGAGGAGTAAGGGGTGACAGATTTCAGATTTCGAGGTCAGTTCGTCAGGGATGCCCTTTGGCCCCCTCCCTCTTTCTATTTGTGACAGAAGCTATGAGTATCTTCCTTAGATCTAAGGCTGATCTTTATGGGCTGAGATTGCCGCTGAGATAGGAGCAGGAGCTTCTTGACTATGAGTTGGCTGATGACACTGCTATTTTTATTGAGACCTCTCTGCAGTCACTTGAATCTTTCCGAACAGCCTTGGATATCTTTCGCTCAGCTGCAGGGGCACACATTCACTGGCATAAATTCTTTGGCTTTTGGATCAACGATGAGGACACTCCAGGCTGGGGAGTTGACATTGGCTTTTCCTGGATTCAGAGGGGTGTTCCTGTCAGGTATTTGGGATGCCAGGTAGGATTGGGCATCTCTCCAACACAACAATTTGCCCCAGTACTGGAGAGTATAAGGAAAAAACTCATTTTTTGGAGCTCAACCAAACTCGACCTTGCATCTAGAGTTGTGGTAGTGAACCAGGTTCTTTTGGCCACCGCTTGGTTTGTGTGTTCTTGCTGGTGCTGGTCTAGGGATTGCATCACTCAACTCGTTAGACCAGTCAGGAATTTTTTATGGAGTGGACTTGATGGCACAGCAGATGTTGCAGCGAGGGTGGCCTGGGAGACCATTATTCTCCCTACATGTGAAGGGGGCCTTAATATCATTGACCCGGACTTGCAGTGCAGGGCCTTCTTTTGTAAGGTGGTGGTGAGGGGACTCATGCCTGGGCACGAACCTTGGAAGGATTTCTTTTTGGACGCATTCGGGTTTGCAGACCTACCTTGGGAGATGATTGGGTGGACAGCCCTCGCTGGAATTTTACTTCAGTCCCTCTGAGATCTCCTGCCTCTCCTCTCATGACTGCCATGAAAGCTTGGGGGAGCTTCAGGAACACTCTTCGGAGGGTGCCGCCCTCTACCCTCGAAGAGATTGATAGGCAGCCGATCATTTGGAACGATAGTATACTTGATGAGCATGACAGACCACTGGGCACCTCCCATTACATGCAGTGGTCTAGATGGGAGAGAGGCCCCGCCTACACAGTAGGCACTTGGAAGGCTTTTATCAGGCTACCTAAGGATCGGAGACTACAGTCAGTGAGTCACCTCAGAGGAGTAGCACACAGGAGTTAGCAGATAGGTGCAGCCATCCCGGTGGAATGGATAGTGACAAAATATGAAGAGGGGAGAGGAGAAGAGTGGAGATGAGGAGAGAGGGCACAGCTAGAGAGCACACCACAAATGACTAACTGTACACTAGAATTAGTTGAAAAAATAGAATATATACAAACCCTTTTAGGGTTAGGGTTAGGGGATCTAACCCTTTCCTTTATAGCACTCTATAAGGTTAGTGCTATGCACATATGATCACGTGATGGTGCTATGCACACATGATCACATGATGTTGAGCGTGAACTCTCAACACCTTCCCTCAAGATCAACATCATGAAGTAGGCCTTCCCTCAAGATGATGATTCTGGGGAATCGAAGAAGGACTGAGCATTACATTCCATCACACCCCTTTAATGGGAATGTCCTTCCTCTGCATCAAACCAAGAGCTAGTCGGTGTTTCTCGAAGAGCTCTTTACCGAGTGGTTTGGTAAAGATGTCTGCAACATTCTCTTTGCTATCACAATGCTGCAGTGTGATGTCACCAAGTAACACTCTTTCTCTGATGAAGTGCTCTCTGACATCAATGTGCTTTGCCCTGGAGTGATATACTGGATTTTTTGCCAATGCTTGAGCCGATTGATTATCACAGTATATTGTTGTTGGCTTTGACTCATCAAAGTAATCTGCTTCTGACAATAGTCTTATGAGCCATATAGCCTCACGTGCACCTGTAGTGAGTGCTCTATATTCTGCTTCAGTCGAAGACAAAGAAACAGTTGGCTGTTTGTTTGACAACCATGATATAGCACCTTGACCAAGGAAAAATGCATATCCCTGTGTCGATCTCCTGGTCTCATGATCTCCGGCATAGTCACTGTCACAGTATCCATGCAACCGTGGATGACTTCCTCTGTATTCTATCCCAAACTGTCTTGTACCTCTGATGTCTCTCAAGACTCTTTTGGCTGCATTCCAGTGAGACTGTTTTGGATTTGCCATAAACTGTGCTAGTGAGCTTACTGCATAACAAATATCTGGCCGTGTGATTGTCAGATATATAAGAGATCCAATGAGTTGCCTGTAGTATCTGTCATTGACTGTAGGCTTTTCTGAATCTTTAGTAAGTTTCAAACTCTGTTCCATGGGAGTGGCTGCAATCTTGCAATCTGCCATATGAAACTTCTTCAGGAGACTGTCAACATACTTGAGCTGACTCATGAATGTG
Source organism: Dipteris shenzhenensis (assembly GCF_047967505.1). Classification (NCBI taxonomy): domain Eukaryota; kingdom Viridiplantae; phylum Streptophyta; class Polypodiopsida; order Gleicheniales; family Dipteridaceae; genus Dipteris; species Dipteris shenzhenensis. The sequence continues at coordinate 8,970,777 of NC_141627.1, read as the reverse complement.
CTATCTGAATCTCTCCAAAACTCAATTCCAAGACAATAGTGCATAAGTCCAAGATCTTTCATGTCGAACTCTGCAGATAAGTCTTGTTTTAGTTTTCTGATGAAGCTATCCTTGTTTCCTATCACAATCAGATCATCTACGTACAAAAGTGCAATAGTAATGTCGTCCCCTTGAACTTTGTAGTAGAGAGTATGATCTGCATTGGACTTCATGTATCCGAGATCAGCAAAATACTTGTCAATTCTGCTGTACCAACTTCTGGGTGCTTGCTTTAAGCCATAGAGACTTTTCTTTAGATGGCAAACCTTGTTCTCCTTTCCTGGTTCAACATAACCGGCTGGTTGTTGCATGTAGACTTCCTCGTCTAGATAACCATTGAGAAATGCATTCTTGACATCGAGCTGATACACATTCCATTTACTGAGTGTCGCTAGTGATATCAAGAACCGTATGGAATCCATCTTTGCTACTGGAGCATAAGTCTCATCATAATCTTGGCCATATTGTTGTGCAAATCCTTTTGCAACTAATCTGGCTTTGTATCTCTGAATACTGCCATCTGGATTGTACTTCACTTTGTATACCCATTTGTTGGCTATGGCCTTCTTTCCTGGTGGAAGGTCGCATAATTCCCAAGTGTTATTTTTATACAAAGCATCCATTTCTTCATTCATAGCAGTTTGCCATTCTGGCTTGTCTACTGCGTCTTCGAAGTACACTGGCTCTTCTGTAGCCATGATGGTAGTCATAAGAGCATAGTTGGTGGTCTCCACCTGAATTGCTTTGCCTTTCTGAGCATATGTCAATCTGGCTGGTGGTCTGCTTTCCCTAGTAGACCGTCTGAGTTGCTGTGGCGCTGCTTGGGGTGTTGCTGGCAATTCTTGCTCTTCTTCATCAACCTGTTCTGTAGATGACTGTGAAGTCGATGCTTCTATCTCCTGTGTAGGTGAGGTTTTCCATTCTGATTCCTCATCAAAGATTACATCTCTGGAGATAATGACTTTGCAGTTGATGGAATCATACAATTTGTATGCTTTGCTTTCTTCACTGTAGCCAACCATGATGCATTTGCGTGACTTTGCATCCAATTTCCTGCGATGATCATCATGTATGTGGGCATATGCTATGCAACCAAATCTGCGGAGATGCCCAATGCGTGGCTTGTGTCCAATGAATGCTTCATAAGGAGTCATACCTTGTATCGGTTCGGTAGGAAGCCGATTAAGCAAGTAGTTAGCTGTAGCTATTGCTTCTGCCCAATACTGATTCGGAAGATGCTTTTCACTAAGCATTGCTCTAGCACTGTCTGCTAAAGTCCCATTCTTCCTTTCAGCTCTTGCATTTTGCTGAGGAGTATCTGCACATGTGAATTGTCTTCGAATGCCGTGATTTTTGCAAAAGTTCATGAATGCTGAAGACATGTATTCACCTCCTCTGTCTGATCTCATGACCTTGATCTTTCTGCCTGTTTGGTTTTCTACCATGGCTTTGAATTCTTGAAATCTGGCAAACACTTCAGATTTCTCTTTCAGAAAGTAGACCCAACAATATCTGCTGTAGTCGTCGATGAAGGTCAAGTAATAAAGTGAACCATTGATGCTGCGGGTCTGGGCATAACCCCATACATCTGTATGAATCAAATCAAGAATACCTCGTGCACGAGAGGTACTTCTGACAAAGTTGGTTCGCTTTTGTTTGCCGAAGCAGCATGCTTCACAAACCTTTCCAAGAAACTGTAGCTTCGGAATCCCAATTGCCATATTCTGATTCCTTAGATCTAACAAGTACTTGAAGTTGACATGACCATATCTCTTGTGCCATTTTGCAGATAGTGGCATTTGTTGCATTTGAGCTGACATGGCATGCTTATCTGGTACTGTAGCTAGCATCCTGTATAAGCGTCCTTCCTTGACACCTTTTGCTACTAGCTGACCTCTTTTGGATTTGTCTCTGATAGTGCATTCATCACCGTCGAAGATGACTTTGTAGTTGTGTTCCGTCATTTGACCTACTGACAAAAGGTTCTTGCTGAGCTTCGGAACATAGAGCACATCTTTGACTAATCCTTTTGTACCAGTGAAATTGTTCATAGGGATAACACCTGTCCCTTGAACCGGATTCGGTGTATTGTCTGCTGTGTAGATGACATTCTTTTGACCTTCTAATGGCTTCATTTCTGTGAACCATTCCTGGTGATTTGTCATATGAGATGATGCACTGCTGTCGATGTACCAAGGATCCTGTTCCACTTGGTCGACTTGATAGCTGAAATCCTTTTTGGGATTGAAATCAGTGTCTAGGTGCATTGTATCAGTCTGATGCAATTGCTCACTTGCAAGAAACATATTTCCATGTTCATTTGCAAAATGACTGTGACTAGAATGTCCACCACGATGATTTCCTCTTCCTCGGGAATTCCCTCGATTACTGCTTGATTGACCGCCTTGGTCATACTGCTTCTTGCGGCAATCTCTTTCATAGTGTCCAAACTTGTGACAGTAGTTGCACTGGATGTTTGACACATTGGTGGATGCATTCCCTCGTCCTTGGAATCTTCCTCGATTGGAATGATTTCCTCTTTGCTGATTTTGATGTTGCTGAGGATGATGCTGATGCTGATGCTGATTCTGACTTTGATTTTGTTGATGATGACCACTTTTCTGATATGATCTACCTCTGTTTCTGCCTTTGCCTCTGCTTCTGTCTGAAGCTGTGAATGCCTGATCATTAGAATGACCTTTACGTGCTTGAATGGCCTGAGTCCTGAGTTCTTCACCAAGTAGAACTGACTGAAGTTCTTCCAGTGTTGGAATTGGCCGTTGGATGGCAATACTCTGGACTAGATTCTCATATCCTTCTCCTAGTCCATTCAGGATTACTTGAACCATTTCTACGGGATTCATAGTCTCTCCTGCTGCTGCAAGTTGATTGTTGTAGTCTTTGATGCGGAGTACATAAGCATGACCGGTTTCACTGCTATTGCGGAAACTCTGGTTAATCTGGTTTCTCAGGGTGAGAATCCTGGATGTGTTCTTGGACTCGTAGAGAGCTGCGAACATATCCCATGCTTCTTTTGATGTCTTGACTGTGTTGAGCTGTCCTAGCATGACATCTTGCACATTCTGCTTGATCAGGTGATAGGCATACTTGTCTTTCTTATCCCATTCTGCTTGAGCTCGGGCAATGGCAGGATCTGCTACTGGTGCGGAAACTGTTTGTGTAGATGTAGATCCCGTTGCTGGTACTGTGACAACAGATGGAGTAGAGCTACTGGTGGCTGGATCGGCCAATGGTCTAGGTATAGATCCATCGACATACTCCCATTTGTCCTGAAGCACAAGAATGGTCTCCATTCGGTATTTCCATGTACCGTAATTGGAGTTGTCTAACTTAGCAGATGCCTCCAGATTGAGGTTGCTAGTCGACATGGTGCAAACAATGTACTCAAAAAGTGTCCTGGAAAACTCTGTATGAATCAACTGCAAATACACTAAAGATGCCAAGTGAAATCTCTGTACCGTCGGTGAAGATAGAACTGCAGTATATAAGATCTGATCTGTGTTACAAGGCTTGTGGCAATGATGCCGGGAATAGCCAAGAGGCTTTACAAGGCTAAAAAATGATGTGCACGATGCCGTGAGATAGCCAAATAGGCTTTACAATGGTGGCATGTGTGTGTGAAATCAAATGATATCTGCCCACTGAATCAATCTGCAATGCCTCTGAACTCTGAAGTCTGCTCACTGAACTGATGAACGTAAGGTTTCAGGTAATGTAATGATGTGAAATCGGATGTGAGCGTATGGACTGACTCCGAGTAGGTACTAGTCAGGAATTTCGGGCATGGCTTAGATTGGCAACTTGGGGAATTCAAAGCGTCCCCTCTATGGCGATCTAGTCTACTCTGATCTAGATCTAAACCAACCGTCGATCGATGAAAGAGCAGCAAATAATTCCTTTTCCTTTGTTCTTTTTATGTGCTGGGTCAGATGCATCGATGTAGAGGCAAATGTGCGTGAAGGAAGTGGTTTTGTCGGCGAGGCTCAAATGTGAGTGTAACTTGCGCCGAAGTGTGCGCGTGATGTGACGAGCGCGTAGAGTACGAAAAAACGAGCGACTTTCCTTTTTGGAGCACCCTCAAATTCTTCCTGGATCAAGAGATACGACTTGATCTAGGTGGAGGGGCAAAAGGAGTGCAAATGGTGCTCAATGATGATGTATCACTGTGAGTCACATGCAGTGATGATGTGGCACTGTGCTTAGCAAGAGGTGTGTCAGTGAAGCTCTGTGCTGAGGTGGCAGGAGTGTGCACATGCAGTGTGTGCACAGTGTGCCTGGCAAGAGACTGTGCCTGCAGAAGGTCAGTGCTGAGGTGGCACTGCTGATGTGGCAGAAATGACGTGGCCTGGTGACGTGGCCTGGTGACATGGCTTGATGATGTGGCACAAGTGACGTGGCCTGCTGACGTGGCAAACTGACGTGGCTTGCTGACGTGGCTGTCGGTGCTGACGTGGGATGACGTGGCAATGGTGACGTGTCAGCTGACGTGGTGCGAGTGACGTGGCACTGTGGATAAGGTTGCCACGTGTCAGATTTATGAGGTGCTTATCTGCCACGTGGCAGATAAGACGACGTGGCGGACTGATGACGTGGCAGTTGTGGCTAAGGCTATCTGCCATGTGTCGCTATGTCTCTTCACGGAATCTTTTGAAGATTCTGACGGAATCTTCGGGATTCCGTCGTCTTCTCCGTCAATGGAGGTGGCCGTCGAGCCCGTTGGCTGTGTGCTGCGTTGAAGCGAATTGGAGCCGCCGCCGTCGAGGGAGCTCCGCCTATGGACTGCTCTGCAGTTGGTTATGGAGCTGGCTCATGAGGCGTGGGCGCTGTTGGAGATCCGATCAATGGAGGCGGCCGCTTAGAGTTGTTGCGAGAGCTTGGAGGTCGCCGTTGATGGAGAGGCTTCTGTAGTTAGCCGTTTGGACTTTGGAGCGGGCTGCCACGCGTCGGTGGTTGAGTTAGCTTCGAAGCTACTCAGGTCGTGGGAGTTGCTCAGCTCCTGGGCATTGGAGGCTGTGGAGAGTCATTGAGTATAGCCGGTCGGCGGTCTGGAGTAGCTGAAGCGCTAGAGATGGTGGCCTTAGGAGTAGTCGATGGAGCAGGGACCTCCGATTGCTTTGGCCATTGGTGAAGCTTCCGTTGATGGCGGCTGGAGCTTCGGTTGGAGAAAACTGAAGAAGGTCGACTGGCTGTAGAAGGAGCCGCTACTCGGTTGAGAGGCTTTGGTGCAATGAGCTATTTGTTGGAGCCGCCTTAACTGTGCTTGCAAGGATGGAGCAGCCCGTCGCTACTGTTGAAGTTGATGGAGAGCGCTAGATGGAGGCAGCCGCTGCTTCTACGATTATATGTTGGTCGTTGTGGCCAGTGGAGTTGCCAAGAGCTGAGTCGCTTGCTGGAGTGTAGGCTTGTTGTAGAGGCATCGTAGGATATCTTTAGAGTCGCCATAGGACTGGAAGAAGTGTTGCCTCGGCTAGCTGTAGATAGAGTAGGCTATAGAGACGCAGGCGGTTGAGGTCTTAAGCCTAGCTTTGTGCTTGCGGAGCACTCAGATAGAATAGAGTAGAATACGAACTCAATCTCGCTCTCAATACTAGCAGATATCTTTGAGATGAAAGCTCTTCACCCTTGCAATGAAACTCTTTCAAAAAACTCTCAATGAAACCTCTTCTCTCACAAAAAGCAATGAACCACATGAATAGTTCAGAGAATCTCTCTCAATGAAGAACTCTCAAAATGGAGTTGAATGGATGGAAATTTTCTTTCAAAGAATGGATGAAGATCTCTCACCACCGGAAGTGGACTCTCACAGAGAACACTCGAGAACTCTCAATCTCACAATCTCTCTCACACTCTCAAGAATCACAATGCCTCAACGGAAGGCAAGGAAGCTCTGATACCATGACAAAATATGAAGAGGGGAGAGGAGAAGAGTGGAGATGAGGAGAGAGGGCACAGCTAGAGAGCACACCACAAATGACTAACTGTACACTAGAATTAGTTGAAGAAATAGAATATATACAAACCCTTTTAGGGTTAGGGTTAGGGGATCTAACCCTTTCCTTTATAGCACTCTATAAGGTTAGTGCTATGCACATATGATCACGTGATGGTGCTATGCACACATGATGACATGATGTTGAGCGTGAACTCTCAACAGATAGTTGAGATGCCAATTACTTCCACCACTTGGATGGGAGCTTTTTCAAGGGCAGCAGTTCCTTTACAGGTGATCGCTCTTCGAGGTCTCGAGGAAGATGCGCTGGTCTTTGATGTTGGGGATAGAGGTATACTCTCTAGATCCACGGATGATATCCTTCTAGAGTGGGCTTGCAGTGGTACTTAGACCCTAACCCTCTGCTCTTCGCCCTAGGATCCTGGAGGTTGTGGTTATATGGAGGTGCACCTATCAGGTGCTTGCAGTGGGACCCAGGAGAGTGGGAGTAGATAGATCATGTGCACCGAGAGAGGGGGATTCCCTTCTTTCGTTTCATGGTTGGTAATGCCAGGAGATTGCAGCTGAGCATTAGGGGTTGGGATTCCCTCCAGAGCCCCCCACTGGGACAGCTTCTTCATCACTGTAGATTTGCGTAGGAATTTCTGGAGGAGGCTCTGGAAATCCCTCAAAAATAGAAAGATCACTCTTTTCATTTGGCTTCTATTCATGGAGGGATTGCAGTGAACGAGTGGAGATCACGATTAGGGGATGATCCCACTTGCCCTCGGTGTCATTCTGCAGAGGAGTCAGTGCGACATTGCCTTTGGGACTGGACTCAGGCGAGGACTGTTTGGAAAGGGGTTGCTCGGATACTCAACATTTTTCATACTTCCCCTTTCTTCATGACTTGGGGCTCGGTCGCATGGTTATCCCTTACTAGGCCCTAGGTGTTTTATGAGGGTGAGCCTTCTTCTTGGGCACTCTCGGTCCGCCGGCAGGTGATAGAACCCTGCTCTCTTCAGGATGTACCACTTACTCCCTTCAAAGCTTCCCATGCTTCAATGGACACCTCTTGGAAGATTTTGGCTAGCATTTCCTATTGGCATATTTGGAGAGCCAGATGTACAGAGGCATTGGATGGCACGCAGATACACCCATCACAAGTGTTCACGGGTATTTGGACTGACACGGTTCACACATTGATAGCCACTTGGGCTAGCATGCAAGGCCCTTCATGGGCAGACTCTTCTAGGAGGACTGTTTTTCTTCGAGTTTGGAGGGGTTCTCCCTTTTTCTTGGAGGGTTCTACTGGATTGAGATGGCACTATCAGCCACAATCCTTTCTTTTTGGCTCTTGAGCTTTTCATGCATTGCATGGTGTATCCTGTATGGAGCTTGCTCTAGCGGTTTTCTTTAATACTTAATAGAAGTCTCTTTTTGCGGGGGGGAAAAAAAAAACCAAGCAGAAAATATCGCACAATGATCCTCTTGTAAAATATAATCCTTAACAACATCGCATGCAAAACATTCAAGCTGTACCCATTACATAGTAGTTGCCACATGTCTTCTTAAGCACCCTATTAAAACTCTTTGATTTTCATATGTCCTTAGCTAGATAGTCTGCTATCTTAAGTGATTAGTGGTTTTCTCAGCTCAAAAGTTGGATCTCCTACAGCTAACAGCATGAGGGAGCATGGTCCTTCATTTATGACTTGCAATACACTTACCCATTGCATGCATACTATTGGAAATGGGGGAAGACGATAGAGAGTGAAGAGAACAAACAGTGAAGCAAAATGTAGTACTGATATTGCAAGCACGAGGAAAGAACAACACTACCCTCATGGCATAATAATAGTCTTAACTAGCTAAAGGACAGAAAGCCCCAACTAGGGATAAAAGTTGCCCTTGAGTGAGGTGTTCACACTAACCCACTACTAACATCTTACAAACCCCCCCTTGAAGTGATAGTGTGAACATGTACAAAGTGACAGATCAATCACCAAATGAAAGTAAGCCTAAAGCTTTGCATAAAGATTCAAAATTTCTCTAGATAGAGCTTTGGTGAAAAGATGTAAACCATTCTATGTATAGGACAGTAATCGAGTTGATCTCTCCTGCATGTGATCTCTCTTTTGTATAGTGATAATGTATCTGAACGTTTTTTTGTGCAGGCATGAAACATAGGAATCCATGCCACTGCAATCTCTCTCTAATTGTAAGTGAGGATAGTAGTAGATGGCTGCAAACTACAATGAAGATAGCCATCAATTTTCTGTTCCACACGCATTCTACTATAGGGGTGCTGAAAAGGAGAACTGATAGTAGTAGGCCCGGAAGAACTCATAGGGGTGCTGAAAAGGAGAAGCTAGAAATGCGTGATTACGCTGTAGCCATAGGGTCCACAACGCCTAGTATCTGATCCAATGAAAGAAAAGAGAATACTGGGACAAAGTAGCTGGTAATCTGCCAAATATCTAGAAAAACCTCAAGAACCTGTGCGCCGGAAATCTGAGAGATAAAAAATAAGAGATCCTGTCCAGAAGGTCCCTCGAATATGGACAAAACCATAATAAGTGCTGAATACTCTCAAGAGCATGATGACATCTTGGACAAAGAGGAGAGGCGATCCTTCTTTGAGCCAATGTTACTCCCACCAGAAAAATGCCAACAATGCATATCCAGTTAATGGCATTTTCAGCTTCCATATTAACTTCAAGGTCGCTTTCCACCAAGATAAAGACTTATTCAGATACCAAAGATAATTTGCATGATGAGCAATCCATGGAGGAGGTAATATCAATCTATAAGCCTATATGGAAGTCAGTAAATGCAAAGGGTGAGAGGATAACCCTGGACTTGAAGACTAAAGATGCCAATCTTGAAGCCTGTCTCTTACTTCCAATGGAGGAATCAGAACAAAAGAGAGTAAGAGATCTGTAATGGCTTTCCATATGGGTCTATGATGCATCCTAAGATTGTATTGTTGACAGGCTGCTGGAAAAGAGAGAATGTGCCCCTGAGTATCCACCACATCATCAACAAACCGAATGCCCAACTTCATGAGATTGTAAGCCTTGATTGGTTGTTGTACAGCATGAGGGTTTACCTTAAAACTTGCCAAGTACTACTTCCCATGGATCAGTGAGCCAATGCCCATAAGCATTTGTGCGCATCTACCCACACAAGACTGCCAACATAATAGACCATGGCGTACACACTTTTTTTTTAGTAAAATCCAGTGTATTTATATTCTCATAAATTTACAAGATGGGAAGTCTCCAAAATAGAGAGTATCCCAAAGATCAGAAACATAAAAAGAAAAGCTCTATGTAAGAAGCATGGATGTCACCCTCATGGCAGGCATCATATAAGGATTGCCGCAATGAGGCTCGGAAAGATTCATATGACTTATGAATCTGGCGACCCAAGTATGCCAAATTATGCTCATTCCAGATTGTCCAAAGAGCCCAAAATCTGACCCATGAGAGAAATAGTGAATAATGTGATAAGGACCTCATATATCTTCCAAATAACCAAAAATGTTTTCCAAATCTGTGGCTCGGGAAATGGAGTCGAAGATGATCTGAAATTCTTCCAAGGAGGTTCCTAGAACACGGGCAGTGCCAAAGTAAATGAGGGACAGTCTCTGAAGGAGCTTGACATCGTAAACATGTGGATGGTGCAATGTGACGTTTGGCAAGTGTGATTCCCACTGACAAAGTGCCGGTCATGCATCTCCAAAGAAAAAGTCTTTGTTTCAAAGGCATTTTACACTTCCATAATATCTGGAGATTCTTCCGCCACCATGAAAGGGGATTCCTGATATGCCACAAAGTATTAGCATATTGCTGAATCCATGGAGCAGGCTGAAGAAGTCTGTAGGCTTTGATGGAGGTCAAGAGAGGCAGAGGAACTGGATGAGAGCATGTAGCAGAGGGTTGCAATTGCCAATCCATAAGCCTGTCTGTGCCAGCCACAGGAGGAACAGGGAGAAGAGGATGTAACAAATCAGCAATTTTCTTCCATATCAGCCTATGATGCATTCCCAATGCATAGGAAGCACTGGCCTGAGGAAAAGATAGGACATTGCCCTGATCCTCTACCACATCATTTATGTATCTAATTCCCAATTTCAAGAGATTATATGCCCGAACAGGTTCCTGTAGAGCAAGTGGAATGTCAAAGATGGCACTCCAATGAATACTTTCTTTCCTCATCGAGTTTGTCCCCGAGCAATTATCGGGAGCCCATTTGGCCTTAGAAAGTACTTGTTTCCAGTCAAGTATCAGAGCAGTAGAGAAAGGACAGCCAGGTATCTTCCCTACAAATCTCCCAATGACAACCTCCCAATGATCAGTAGTCCAATGGCCATATGCTGATGTCCTCATGTTGACACACATGGATGCTATCATACAAGTCCATGGCTGTTGTTGACGGAAAGAAGTATGGAGCATAGTCGCTTTCCTTGCAAGTACATGATATCTTATATTGAGAACATTAAGTCCACCATGCATCCTAGGAGAGCACACCATTTCCATCTTCATCAGTCTCAATGCTTTCACAGCATTTTTTGTCCTCCATAACAGCTCCATAGCTTGAGACATAAAAGCTGAAATATCTCTGGGGGACCAATGTAACAAAGGCAAAAAGAACTGAACATAGGACATTACAATGGACTGTACTATTCTGAGCCTGACATGAAGTGGCCAAGTAGAAATTTTCCAAAATTCCAATTTATGTTAAAGTCTTTGGAAGATCTATTTTAACTGCTGCTTCCTGGTGATATGCCATCCTATAGGATATTCCAAATGCCTGACTACATCTTTGGAATGCACCACCTGACCTGGCCAGAGAATAGATCATATCTCAATGCGCCTTGCACCACGCAGGAGCTAGAATGGCCTCAGATGCAAGAAAGGAAGACTTTTGTCATGAAGAAAGTCAAGAAAACCTCCAGAAATGGCCCAGAATGAAGGCGTCCAGGTCCAGGAAGCATGCCAGCAGCAGGAAACACCAAGGGGAGGAGAACTACTGCGAAGAAAGCCTCAAAATCGACTTCAGTCAGCAAGAGCGGAGCAGAAAAAATCCGCCATCTTCAGAATGAAAGACCTCTGGTAGGGGAGAAGACTCAAAACAGCATAGAAAGGAAAGGAAGGGCTCCAGGGCCTTCCAAGGGCTTCCAGAGGTGACACCCAGGTGCCACAAGGCAAGCAGAGAGGCCACACAAGCTCCACACACAGACACATGGCAAATGAGGCGTGGGATTTTAGTGCCCCTAGGGGGGTCAGTTGGCAAACCATGACCCTAATGCTTGGGAACCAATGACCCTAGTTTGTAGGATCTCTAGGGAGTCAATGACCCTAGTTTCTCAGGCTTAGGCATACTTATAATGGTTGTCATTAAACCACAACTTACATTAAGTGCCCAGAGTCCTTGTTACCCTTGTAGTGTTGCAAACATGAGTGATGAATTAAGAAATCATTTCATCATCTATCCTTGGAGTGATTGGTGGTTACGATTATTAAAGAATTCAATAGAGTTATAATTAGACCATAGGTCCTAGGTGGACCACAAGAGGTAGCATACCTGAAACATGCATCCACCATGGATGGAGCGGGTGCCACATTGCACCATATCATTGGTCTAACTTAGGTGACTTTGCCACATGTCATGCAGTCACTATATCACACATTCTAGGGCAGCCAATTAAATGTTACTATTCCATCTAGGTAACTATGTTCGTGCAATCTAATTAGGCACGCTGTGTCTCTATCACATGGGAGGCTTGAACGTGATCCTTCTTAGATGTCATAGGGTGCCTTCTCCCTCACATCTCCTCAGCTAGGAGTGCTATGTATTAGATTCATTGTGTTCGCAACCTTGAGTTGCTGCATTTCCATGCATTGTAGCCAGGGATTGGCATTCTCCATTTGTCGCAATTGATCTTGGGTGTGCATTTTGCCATTCTACACATGCAAAATTATGGAGGCCATTGCATTCTAGCACTTGTTTTCTTTCCACTAGACCCTCAATCCTTGTCTATGGAGAGTTCACCACCTTCAAATGAACTCTCTTCAGCAACAATGGGTCATCTCTCCTAGCTAATCTAGGCACTATGGTCTAGAGATACTGACGCGTCATTCTATCACCTATTTGTAGGATCTCTAGGGGGTCAATTTTTAAAGGATGACCCCACTGAACCAAACCAATGACCTTAGAAACTGAAACCACTCTAATAGCACTAAGAGTTGCACTTATTGCACACGAAATCATAGGTACCTTTTGGGCATTAACTAAGGCCCCTAGCCTGGCACCCTAGGCTAAATTCAGTGACACGTTAGTTTGGACACTTCACCATCACCACCACGTCCTCGTGACAAATGCCCTATAAAAGGAATGCTCTTGCCTTAATTTGTGCATCACACTGAAGCCTTCTTCATCGAGGCACACATGAACATACATAAGAAATAGCAGCCTACCTCTTCTTTGAGTCTTTTGGTAAGCCACACCTAGGGCATCACACTGAAGCCTTCTTCATCAAGGCACACATGAACATACATAAGAAATAGCAGCCTACCTCTTCTTTGAGTCTTTTGGCAAGCCACACCTAGGTGTGTTTAGCCAGCACCTACCGGAGGTTTTGTGCTCATCCTTGAAAAGGGGGCAAGATAGAGAAATAAGTGGCAGGATAGAGGCTGGAAGGAAAAACCGGGGGTGACAGAACAAGAAGGGTACTCAGAGGAGGCCATTGGCTAAGAAAAAAAGAAAGTTTATTAAAAGTCTTCGAGACACCAAGGGTCTATGAGACCAAAAGAGCCTGATACAAAGAGCCGAATGGGTGAAGGCTCTAAGCGGGCATCAATAACCCAAACGAATATAACATAATCATAATCATAGAAAGACCAATACATAAAGAGCTCTGAGCCCATGGAAGGATGGAAGTTCTGGTGTGGCATCACTGTGATAATCCTCCGGAGCCCGGTGGTGTACAAGCCTACGATGGTATAAAACCTATACTAGAGCGGTGGCGACATTTGGTATGTGTGGTCCGTTGTTGTCTCCTAGATGTGGTCCTACGTCAAATAAGTGCCACTCTCACCCCCTCGGCTATGGCTCTGATCTAGTGAGCATGGAGGGAAGGTCCCCAAGCATGATTCATGCCTCAACTTACCGGCGAGTTTGTCATGCCTCCCGCTCTGGTCCTTTGATCCACTGTCTCCTTGGGTCTTGCTAGTCTGTGCTATGTAACTTGAAAAACTCAGTGATCATGCTTTGAGTCTCGAGTCTAGGTGTACACCCTCATCTCGCACTAAGCAGATGCTCCCTGTATTGGATGGCCTCATGAATGAAAGTCACCAGGCATCTTTGATTTGGGTAGGATAAGAAACTAGATTGGGGTCCAAAGCCATCCCTAAAGGGATTGTAGTATCTCATAGTATACAACGTTTCTGAAAGCGACTGCTCCTCCAAATCAATCTACTACCAATCACATTAAGTATACATATGACCCTCTCTACCTATGCCCTCAAGCACCCACTAACAATGCGAAGAAACCACCTGATCGATATCCTCAAGTAGTGGGGGAGGTGGATCCGTGTATATCCCGGTGGGTCAGTGAAGCCCTCCTCTAAAATCCGCTAGTAGTGGTCCCTGTAGAAGCTGAGCTTCACGGGAAGCTCGGTGGGTGCCAACCAGGTCCTCAATGTGTGTGTAGATGTAAGAGATCCTCTCGGGTAACCTACTTCACCTCGTGATATGTGAGCTTTTAAAACAAAGGGGGCCTCAATGCTATACTAAGAGGAAGTGAAAAGAAGAGAGGAAAGTCTGGTTGGTGGGAAAAGAGAAGTCACATGCGGAAGGGGCATGGGGGAGGGGGGAAGCGAAAAACTCAGCAATGAAGAAAGAAAGGACGCCAAAAAGGGATGGCAAAAGGGAGATCACAAGCTGGAGGAGAAGAAAGGAAGCTATGTAGGAAGGACGACTTGAGAGAGACCAAGGTTGAGAAGGATAGGTAGCAGAAGGGCTGAGAGGGGAGACCAGGTTGAGCAGGTTGAAAATCCAATCATCTATTTGTCATTCATTAGATGACACTCTCCATCAACAATTGTCAAAAAATTGCAGCAGTGAAGACAAATTTGGTTCGTACTGTCTATATGACAAATTTGCCTTTTCTGAAGTATGGTTTGTGAATCAAGTATTTTTCAGGCAAACGATGAATTTTAATGTATCGATCAAAGGATGCCAAAGAAATTTTGAAAGAAAATCACGATGAGTTCTTGCAACACTCTACAGGCAAGTAGTGGGCACCTTCTAAAGGACATTAATTCTATTGACTTGAAACATACAAGACATTCCAGTTGAACCATGTTGAAGATTTAAATCCCTTGTGAAAAGGGCTTTGTATTTGGCAATATCTAAGTAAATTTTCATGATCATCTTTTCCTTTTCCACCATAGTTTTGTATTATAACATGGTAAGATAAAACAGACCTCACCAATGCCAAGGGTACATCTTTGAAAGCCACCCATAATTGTAATCTGCAGTTCTAAGGTCCTTGTATGTCATAGAGGGGCTTTTGGTAGCGACTTCACAAATGGCCACAATCAAGTATGCCAGGGAAATCCTCTGCCATATTATATCATCAAACAGGATAAAAGTCAAATATGCACTAGAAAACAAGAAGATAAGCATTAAATGATTAGAGAGCAAAACAACGGGCCATTTAATGCAGCTAGTATTGGCGCCCACGAGGCAAATCAGTACCAGAAGGTTGCATTGTGACTAGGAAGGCTGATCTGAATACAGCATAAAGATGAAGCCATAGAATTCATGGTTAAAAGGGAAACAGAAACAGCAACAGATCCTTGAAACTTTAGCTTTAAATTCTTCAGTTTTTCCTCTGTTTTCTGTTATGTTATTTTCACAAGTAATGTTTTTGGTGACATTCAGTGATAGTGGTCTTCCCTCTTTCCCCAATCGTACTCAATTGAAGTTTGGATCAAGAAATTTAGGTGTTAAAAATTATACTGGAGCAGCATACTGGAAAGTCAAGGTGTAGTTGAGCCAAACCTTGTAGGACAAGCTAGCAAAAAAAACACATTTTTTCGTATGCCTACTCGTTCGCCATGAGAGTCATATTATCTTGCCCAATTTAGTAGTCAAACAACGTCAGTATTTGACTACATATCAATTATGGGAGACTGCTGAAGAGCTCCCTCAGTGTATTTGCCCTGTGTGAGCATGATGCCATTGCCATCCAATGGAGGTCCATGAAGCTTTTGAGATGTTCGGATTTTATCAGGGCCGATTAGGAAATATATTCCATAGCATATGTTTTTGGTTGGCAGCTTTAAAGTTTTGCATTTTCAAAACTCGCATGATGAAAATATGACTTGGAGGATATCAAAAGCCAGGAGATCCAGGTTCAGAGCCTTCCTCCTGCCAACATCCCGACTTCTCACCAAAGGACAATGTTTAGAAGACTGTGCCTGGCTTAGTGATGGGGGGGACTGTAGGTTCATGTTTTACCCACCATCATCAAGATTTATCTTGATATTATCTACACCAAGGCACATAGTGTTCTAGGAAGAACGCCAAGAGGTCTACAAGGCCAGGCCTACATGCACTTTTTATCACAGATCGGAGAATCCATTGGTTGTATAGTCCCACCATATTGATCGTTGGCACCTACTTCCGAATCCTAAGTGGTGAGCTAGAACGCTTCACGGATGGCTCTTGTACTTCTCCAATCTTTAACTAAAGGTATTCTTGTATGGGAGAAAGAAAAAGTTTGGGTAATATCTCAGATCTCTAGCTTGGATTTTAAGCCATAGAAAGTCTAGTCAAGCCCTCTGTTTGACTTTCTAAGGTAATCAATTCAATGCAAGAGTAAAGAGGTCATAGGGCATCCTTTTAAAGGCGCATGTAAAAGTAATCAACCTCTAATTAGAGTTGAGAGTCAGTTTTAAGACTGACTTTACGTGCGTGCACAAGAGAGCCACAATGTGGTCAAATGGCGCTGATCTGTTTACACAAAGGTATTTGTACTGAGCTTCTATCAGCACTGCAAGTGAAGCACAAACTTAGACATGGCAAAGGCTAGCACTAAAGGAGTAGACTATTCTCTTCATTCAAGCTACAACTGCTTGTAAAGACTACATAATTTCATTTTAGTCACTCCCAAATGAGCCTTTCTAATTTGCTTAGACAATCTAGTCGACAGGGCTACACACCACTTATGATAGAAAGAAATTATCGCAATATCAGCAAGCCGCAACATGGACGAAAACTTCACAAGGTAAAATTTACATGTCCACTAATACGGCGAGTACATATATCTAGATGAATCTAGGAAGATGCCCAAACCCATCCTCCGAGAACACAACACATAGTGCAGTTTCAATCTCATGACAGTCACAATGGTGAAAAACATAAACTCCATAGTGCAATTTCAATCCCATGATGTGATGGTTGAATACATAAACTTCATTACACATAGAAGGGACTAGCTAATAATGTCATCAGCGCCCAACGATGGGTGTAGATTATAGGATAAACATAATCTCTCGCACATATATATCCACACATCAATTACATACTTCAGCATCCATTTATACAAAGGTCTTCATATTGGCTACACTTTTTCACTCAGCACTCACAGTATTTAATGGGTGATCAAGAATTAAAATACTATTGCTGTTTCTTCCAGCAAGGCTGAGTATATGGGAGAAAATACAACTGTATGTGAAGTTATTTGGCTTCAAATTTACTTGGTGATCTTGGCATAGCACAGGAGATTTCATTTCATATTGGTAACTGGTTGTGACAACCAATCATGCATTGCTTTGGACAAGAATCGTGCAGATCATTCTAGGACTAAGCATAACGATATTAGGTATCACTTAATAAGTTCAGATAAGCTATTGTTTAGCAAGGACAATGCAAAAGACATATTCACCAAGGCTCGACCAAGGAGAAATTTTCCCTATGTAGGCATCTCCTTCGTATACAAGATAGTTATTTATTCATAGAAGGATAACTTGGTATACAAGATAACTTGTTTCTTCAGACAGGGTTGATGAATCACAAGCTCACATTAAAGATTTTTTTAGCACAGATAATTCTTCACTTTGGGCTTTTGGAAATTCGCAGAACAAAATAGTAGACTGTGGCATCACTGTGTAGACTGTGCATCAATTAGCAGGCAGCAAGGGAAAATATTATATTAATCTGGGAAAATTGCAGGTTTTTAAATAGGTCCACATTTGTTTCAAGTAGGGGCAGCATGCAAATTTTTTCAGACTGCAAACGTTTTCTTGCAACTATGGCCATATCTATCTGTGCTGTACTGCACAGCTTTATGTTCCTATTTGAAGTTCCTCTTCCAAACCATTCTTGCTTTACAATTGTCCTGCTTAGTGCAGTTCAGGCAAGGTAGTTGTAAGATCTTCATTTATAAAATCTGTCCCAATATGATTTTCCCTCATCTTAAAAGGGTCTTTCCTAGCTTACATGCATGTGAATCATATCACACCACCTATCCTCCACCCTTATCTAATATCTAATCACACAGACCCAAGATTTTTGTGATACGCTCATAGGCTGCCTCTGAGTAGTTGAGTCCTCTTGAATTTCAGCATTAAGACAACTGAATTCACGTTTACGCTTTTCCATATGGTGCCAAAGATCATTACAGTTTTTGAAGATGGGGAGACTGTTCTGTGGTTAGCATCCTCTAGGTGAGCTTTGAAACTGGTGTGAACATGATTAAAGCGTCAGCTCCAATTCAAAGGGAGGAAGAAAGGCAGGGAGGGAACATACCCCTATTGTTCAAACATATTTCTGAGATGAAAACCATGAAATGTTTTACTAAAGCACAAGCAATGATCAGGCCAGTATTCTGCAGTAATGTGCTAATATATTACAGATTAAGAAGTAGTTGTAAAAACAATGTCCACAAGAGCGAAAATGAGAGTTAAAAAGGAGACACATGACAGATAAATGTGTTCCCAAAACGAAGTAATCAGAGCAAGTCAGAAAAAGCGCCCAAAAGAATCAACAAAAGTGAGTATGAAACCTGTAGGATTCCCATGATACGCACATGACGAATATCGACCCCGTAATGTAGGTCATTAACCCCATGAAAATAGCCTCCTGGAAGGAATGTGAACCGAGAAAAGATTCAATATTATATAATTATATTAAAGAGCCAAAGATATCCAATACCACTAAACATGAAAAATAGCAGCTTAGGTTTTTGGAAGGCATTTGGAAATAGTTGAGATGCATTGAATGGGTTCAAAGATGGGAAAACTACAAAAATTTTAAGACACTGAAAGAAGAAAAGCGCTTTATATGGAGCACAATCACTGTAACAGATTTCCCAAGCTCGTTCCTAAACTCAAGTAGTCACGGGCGTTGGCAACTCGTTTATCCACCCAGCCAAACTCTCAAGATAGGATTCGTCTCATTACGTATCTATTTTCGTTATTCTTTTCTCATCCTTATCCTTGAGACCCCAATCTCCCTAGATAGTTCTTGGCCACATGTCACATTTTAGGCCCTTACTTAGATGCACCCTTTTTTCACCCCTCTCTTGGAGTTCCCTTTTAAAACAATTGCCCCTTGGCAATTTACACATTAGATGCACCTAGGCCCTAGCCCTATTAGAACTATCTAGTCAATGCCATTACGCCCTCACCTAGGACCTTGGCAGTTACTTCTCTTGACCATTTAATTACGCACATTAATTATTACAAAAGTTGGTCATCTAAGAGAAAATGCCCACCGATCTATCCGAGGTCATGCTATCTCGGCTAGAGCATAACATTCCTTCCCTCTTCAAGCATCAGCGTCCTCGATGATGAAATCTGGGAATGCTCTCCGCAACTGGTACACGGATTCCCAGGTAGCTTCCAATAGAGGCTGACCATGCCATGCAACCAACACCGTGGGTATCTTCCGATTTCGTATTTGCATTGTTCCTCGGTCCAGGATTCTTGTTGGTTTGCGCCTTGTAATATCCTCTATCTCCTGAAACAAAACCACACCTTCGATTAGTGAGTCACCTGTATGCAAAAATTTCTTTAAGCGCGAAACATGAAAAACCGGGTGCACCTTACACCCCTGTGGCAATTCTAATTTATAGGCTACACTGCCTATTCTTTTCAGAATTAACCACGGCCCACAGTATCGAGGTGATAACTTAGCACACTCTCCTGAAGTCAACGACTTCGAGTGCGAAGGAATTCTGAGAAAAACTTTTTCTCCTTCTTCAAATACTCTTATAGACCGATTTTCATCCGCATACACCTTGGCTCTATCCATAGCCTGGCGGATATTAGCTCTCGCAAGTGCTAGCATCTCCCGCATCTGAACTACAAAGTTCGCGGCACTAGGCACTTTCTGAGGTACTCCAACTATAGTCGGATTGGCTGGCCTATAACCATAGTTCAGTTCAAACGGACTGAACCCAGTAGATGAATGTTTCCTATCATTGTAGGCAAACTCCAACAATGGCAACCACTTGTCCCATGTATGTTGCCTCAATGACACATATGCTCTCAGCATATCCTCTAAAGTCTGGTTGACTCTCTCCGTCTGACCATCCGTCTCAGGATGATCCCCACTACTCATTCCCAACTCAGTCCTTAGTGTCTCAAATACCGCTGTCCAAAAGTGACCGGTAAACCTGACATCTCTGTCTGACACTATGGATCTAGGCAATCCATGCAGACGAAATATATGTCTAATAAACAAATCCGCTACTTGCGGGGCACTAATAGACTCTCTAGTCGGAATGAAGTGAGCCATCTTGGTTAGACGATCAACCACCACAAGGATAGAATTATACCCTCCTTGTGTTGCAGGTAACCCTACAATGAAGTCCATGGAAATGCTCTCCCACTTACTTAGTGGTACTTCCAAGGGCTGTAAAAGTCCGGGTGGCTTCACCCGCTCGGCCTTACTTACCTGACACGAGAAACACCGTGTCACATATTCATGAATATGCTTTTTCATCTTTGGCCAAAAGAAATCTCGCTTCACGAGATCATATGTCTTCTCGACTCCTGGATGTCCCGCACACGGGCTATCATGGCATTGTCGAATGACTCTCTGCCTGAGATCATTCTGACCAGGTACTACAACCTTGCCATTTCTAACTAGCATACCATCCCTTATGGTATATCTTGCATAAGTTTGGCCTTTTCTGGATGCCAGGTCATCCTTTTCACTTTCCCCGGGTTTTAATACATGAGCCTTAGGCCATAAGCTCTGGACAAACTCGTCCACCTTCTGAGTTTCTCTGATCTCGGTCATTAGAGCATTCTCTAATACCGTGAAACTCAGGTTATGCATAATGCGAGACAACGCATCAGCTACCTTATTGTCTTTTCCTCTTCGGTACCGAATCGTTAAATTAAACTCCTGCATGAGCTCTGCCCACCTAGCTTGGCGGCCCCTCAAGTCAGGTTGTTTACAAAAATGTTTCAGAGTATCATGATCTACATCCACATAAAACTCTGAACCATACAGGTAATGCCTCCATGTTTTCAAAGCATGGATAACAGCATACAACTCCAATTCATGAGTTGGCCAATTCCTTTGAGAGGGAGAAAGCTTCTTGCTTTCAAAGGCTACTGGCCTTCCCTCTTGAAGGAGGACTGCTCCTACCGCAATGCCACTCGCATCGGTCTCTAGGAACAACCGTTTCTGGGGATCAACTATTTTTAACACCGGTCCTGAGACCACAGCTTGTTTTATGGTGTTAAAACTTTCCTGTTGATTCTGTCCCCAAATAAAAGGTACTTTATCTGAGGTCAGATCAGTCAATGGCGATACTATTTCGGAATATCCTTTGATATGCCTTCTATAAAACTGGACAAATCCCAAGAATGATCGCAACGCGGTCAGACTCTGAGGGATTGGCCAAGTTAGTATCGCAGCCACTTTCTTCGGATCCATTTCTACCCCCTGTGGAGTAATTATGAACCCTAAGTACTCAAGCCTAACCATACACAGTATAGTTTTCTTTTTATTCACGTAAAGACTGGCTTTCCTCAAAGTACTGAACACTATCCTTAAGTGTTCACAATGCTCAGTAACACTCTTACTGAATATCAAGATATCGTCAATAAAATGTACTACGAACTTTCCGATATACGGACGTAGTAAATCGTTCATAAGCATGACGAAGGTCGCTGGAGCATTGGTAAGTCCGAAGGGCATTACCAAAAACTCATAATGACCAAACCTGCTTCTAAAAGCGGTTTTATGCACATCCTCGGCTCTAATCCGGATCTGATGATAGCCGCACTTAAGGTCTATCTTGCTGAAAATCACGGCTCCATGTAATGCATCTAGCAAATCATCAATCCGAGCCATCGGATACCTGTGCTTAACAGTGATATTATTCAATGCTCTGTAATCTATACAGAGGCGAAACGTATCATCCTTTTTCCTCTTTAATATCACTGGTGAAGCAAAAGGTGAGAAACTTGGTTGAATCTGCCCCAACTTGAGGTATTCTTCCAGTTGCCTACGCACCTCTGCTTCTTCAGCAAAACTCATCCTATAGGGAGGTCTATTTACAGGTTCTGCCCCCGGGATCAGTTCAATCTTATGCTGAACATTCCGCTCTGGAGGTAACCCATAAGGTAGTTCATCCCTAAAGCATTCAGAGAACTCCTCTGTTATAAGATTAGCCAGCTTGGCCATCTCACCACTTTGCGTAACATCAGTGCTAGCCGAAGACTCATCCACCGGTTCTACCGATGCGGTGCAAAGGTACAAAAACTCTACTTGAGCCTTTCTGATTTCCATCACGGAAACCAACGGTCCCTGAGGTATATCTTTTTCACCTCGCAAGACATAAAGCACATCATTCATCTTGAATTGATATACGTGCTTTTTCCAATCAATGGCTGGATTCTTACTAGAATGCCACGCCATTCCCAGGGCTATATCCGCATGAGCAAGCTTGGTCATTTCAAAATCAAGCTTCTCAGTATAGTCCTGAATCCGAAGCTCCAACTGGGTAACCCTCTGGTCCCATACTTCAGTTGAACTTCCGTCTGCCATCCTGACTGTATACGCATAGTCAGATGGACTTGTCTTTAATTTCAGCCTCTTCACGAGCTTGGAGTTAATCACATTGTGAGTTGACGCTGAGTCAAACAACACAATGACATCATGACTGGCTACTTGCCCTTTCATTTTAATTAACTCCGTATCATTGAAGGCTGTATACCCCGTTGCTGCGGGCTTAGATAGGATGTTATCAGGTGCACTCGTCACTAACTTAGCAACAGATACACATAACAAACAAGGTACTAACCTCTGAGAAGGTCCCGCCAGTTGCATCTGCAAATGTTCCGCACTGGGACTCTCCTGCATTTCTACGTCGCATTCAGATATTATCATATTAGCCGTGCGACGATCTTTATTCAGTGGACAATCCTTCCACTGATGTCGCTGAAGGCAGCCGAAGCACAATCCTTTTTTTACTAGCTTTCTCTTTTTGTTCAGGGGTCAATGAGGACTTTGACCAAGCCCGGGCTGCCATTGGAGTTATTTTCCTTTTCACCCCAACGGTGGTACTTGTTTTTGTTGGTCCCTCAACCGGCTTCACCTGCTTGGTTTGGCCACTTGGCTGCGAGACACTTGTCTTTGAAACCCATTTCCTCTGAAATCCCCCTTTCCTCGGGTGCTCATACTGAGTCCCTGCCTGCACAAATCCACCAGACCTACCTCTGGCATCCTCATAGTTCAGGGCTACTGCTATAGATTCATCTAATGTAGTCACATATTTAGCCCGAACTTCCATTTTTATCTTGTCGTTCAGTCCATAGATGTAGTCTTTTAACTGAACCGACATAGGGAGAGGGTCTGTTATTTTCATAACACATTCCCTAAATTTGTCAGTGTACTCTGCCACTGACAAGCTCCTCTGACGAAGATTTCTATAAGCATCCCAAGCTCGGGATTCTTCATCAGGTGGGAGAAAGTGTTTCTTGAATTCAGTTTTGAACCCTTCCCAGGTGGTTGGAGCAACTTGATCCTTCTGTTGCTTTATCCACCATCTATCCGTTGCCTCAATAAACAGGTGTGTGGCCTCGCGGATCTTCTTTAGATCGGATCTAATCTCACAAATGGCGAAGGCTTCTTCCCACTTGTGCAACCAAACCTCGATCACATCAGAGCTGCGCTCGGTCATCCGACCAGCGTACTTCTCCAGTCTATAATTAGCGATATTAGGCACTTTGACCCTTGCGCGCTCTAAGGAATGTACACTGGGCTCTGGCTCTGCTGGAGCTTTGCCCTTGTCAATCCTAGACGGTCTAGCCGACAAGGCTTGCACCATCTCCCTAATCTCATTTTGACCAGCATTCACCTGAAGCTGCTGGTTCATAATCTGCTGTAAAGCATCCTCTAATATTGAGATCCTACCAATCAATGTAGGTGCTGCGTGATGTGACATCTGTTGTGTAGATTGAGCTCTAGACTCACTAGGATTCACCCTTGAACTCTGCCCTTCTGGTTCCATTTTGTTGGAAGGGAAATTTTTTTTCTTTTTTTTTTTTTTTTAAAAAGGAAAATATATACTGCCTCCTTTTTCTGGTTTTTTTTTTTTTTTTTAATTTTCACTCTGCGAAAAACGATAAACTGTAGCGAACGGAAAAAATGCTCCCTGGGCTTTTCGTCAGTTCCGATTAACCAAATGTAACGCCATTTAGATCGTCAATTCCGACGCTTTTCGTCAAATGTAAACTGAAGCTGCGCCTGATTATTCCCCATCGCTCCAGTCTCAACGACTTCCTTTCCCGCACAGCCTTGGTCTAGATGAGGATGAGCCCGTCAGTTCTTTTCGTTGATCAGTAACCATCTTATCAACTATTCCTACGCTAGTTCAGTCACGTCGCCATTTGCACCATCTCTCCCCGTTCGTAGCTCGTCGTCATCTTACGTGATACCAAGTGTAACAGATTTTTCGTCGATCAAATTTTTTTTTGCTGCCCGTTTTTCGTCGATCACGTCGCAGGTCAGCATAGATTCAGTCTGTCCCTCGAACCCTCTCTAAATTCCTGTGCTCTGATACCAAGTGTAACAGATTTCCCAAGCTCGTTCCTAAACTCAAGTAGTCACGGGCGTTGGCAACTCGTTTATCCACCCAGCCAAACTCTCAAGATAGGATTCGTCTCATTACGTATCTATTTTCGTTATTCTTTTCTCATCCTTATCCTTGAGACCCCAATCTCCCTAGATAGTTCTTGGCCACATGTCACATTTTAGGCCCTTACTTAGATGCACCCTTTTTTCACCCCTCTCTTGGAGTTCCCTTTTAAAACAATTGCCCCTTGGCAATTTACACATTAGATGCACCTAGGCCCTAGCCCTATTAGAACTATCTAGTCAATGCCATTACGCCCTCACCTAGGACCTTGGCAGTTACTTCTCTTGACCATTTAATTACGCACATTAATTATTACAAAAGTTGGTCATCTAAGAGAAAATGCCCACCGATCTATCCGAGGTCATGCTATCTCGGCTAGAGCATAACAATCACAACCACCTCTTCTCAATATTATGGCAGACTTCAAAAGGTGCACAAGACGAGTAGGATGACTCCTAAGGAAGTTTGGCAAATGCACTACACTCACCCTATCCAACAAAACAACAATAGTCTCGCTTAGTTCAGCACTACCCAAACATGGTGACTACTATATGACTCAGGGAATGTCTCTCCAGCCTGTCCCACAAGTGACAAAACAACCAAGCGCATGGCTACTCCTTGGAACACAAACTCCCACTCTGATCACAACATTAAGACTTCTGCAGCAAGATTCGTTTGTGTTTGGAGATAGAATTAGCAAGTTTACAAGCTCTCCACATTATATGTATGCATGGTCAGGCCGTGCTCTCAAAATGCCAATCCCCATCAGCCCACGAGCGCCATACCAATCCAATCGCAACCTTCAGCCATCTTTCGGTGATCAGCCCGTGCTCCAAAATGTCGATACCCAACAGTGCGTGGGCGCTGTACGGATCCAATCACGACCTCTACTCTCTGGCAAAACTGCCATACAGAATGCTTGCTTCTAATCGTCGATGCCCATGCGACGTGATCCAGGTGCTTCCAAACCCCCCCTTGCGTATTCCATTCACATGCACGTAAGTCCTTTGGATTTGGAAGGTGTTACTTGAGGGAAAACTGAGTACATAAGTTCAGCGTAGAAGCTGTACATACATAAATCCAAACGTAAAATGAATCATTACATGAGCTCTAAGGCTCCCCTTCTTGGCAACAAGCCACTTGTCAATTTCTACTTTACTTTCCTAATTACATGCCACTAAGGGCAACTTTGGAGTCTTCGAAGCACTTGGTCACGCGAACCGCCTCCTAGACTCTTGGTAGGCTCCCGTAGCGCTTAGGAAAATAACTCTTCCTAGTACCTGCAACAATTAATTAAAGCGTACCACCATGGCACCCATTAATTGTTAGCGCTTTGCATGCAAAGAATACACTCTGGACTAATTCTAGTCATGATGGGCATCCCCACTGAACACATGTGCACACATAACAGATATAAAAATATATATTTATTCTCTCGTTGACCGAAGTCAACGCTCTTGATCATAATTAAGGGCTTTGACCAAGGGTCGAGGTGCCTTAATTATAGTCAAGTCTCTCCAACCGAAGTTGGCACATCTTGGTTAACCGTAGTTAACCCTCTTGGCACATGCCAAGTCTAGTTGACCGAAGTCAACACTCTCAGCTCTGTAGTTCTCTGGTTAACCGTAGTTAACCTGCTTGGTAATAAACCAAGTCTCCCTAACCGAAGTCCGGTTTACTTGACCAGATTCAAGTATCTTTGACCATAGTCAATTCTTTGACCATTAAAAGACCTCTTTGACCATAATCAACACATATAAAAACTCTTTAATTATGATCAAATAAATGGTCAACTGTACTTTGACTTACGATATTTACATTGTCGTGACACCTAACTAACTCGTATAAAAAATAAACAGCACGCATCAAAATGATCCAATGATGGTTTCAAGAGACAAGCATGACAATACAACTGAAAAGAAGCAGGAAGAAAAATTCAGAGAGCATAGCAAAAAGCCTAGCACCTTCATCGACATAAACACCTCTTGCTTACCAAAACAAAACGGTAGGAGATAGATTGCAGCTTTTAAATCAAAAGAGCTATCAATCTCACGACATATGTTAGGAAAATAGAGAAACCTTACTATGGCGTGAAGCAATAATGTTGCTTATTGAATCATATCTTGATCTTCACTCAAACATTCTAGGGAAAGAGTATGACATAATATGTCACCACTGCTTTTAATACATCAACAGCTAGTTTCTGAATATGTGCCAAGAATCCACAACAAAACACACCATGGGACAAAATTTGATGTTAACATTTAAGATAACTGACATATTTGAATTGCATGTACCTTGCAATAAAACACCCAAGAGAAATAGTTTCAATGCACGCAAAATAATCTTCCCCATAGAGCTCATCTTGTTAGAAGCACTCTGTGACAAATGCAAAAAATTGTCAATATACACAAATATCAATATAAAGTAACAAGATCCAACATCTATTAAGTGCTCTCTCTCTCTCTCTCTCTCTCTCTCTCTCTCTCTCGGCGTTTGCAAAAACAGGCTCGTGAGAGGCTTGATAGAGGGGGATACTTCAATGGCAGATGCCCAAGTTTTGTTCACTAAGATGGGCCTCAATCTCACGTGTGAGACCGCTTGGAGGGTAGGCAAGGTGGAGACACCAACAAGACCTCTAGTGCTGAAACTCCAAACTGCCATGGATGGATCTACCCTTATGACTATGAGGGCAGCTTTGAAAGGGATGGATGACGACATCTCTCCTACAGCAGGAACACACAAGGGAGGGAATGGTACGAGTGATGGCAGCAAGAGAGACAAGAAAGTGGGCTACCTACAGAGATGGCAAAGTGACCATCAGAGAAAGAATAGATAGAGGGAAGAAAGAGAATGGGGAATTATGACAGTGTTGGACCAATGGGCTGGGTGCACAAAGGGGGCTAAAAGTAGCAGTATGGAATTGCAATGGTACCCTTTGGTCCGATCTTGGGGGATTCTTGAAAACATACATCGACAGAGACATGATCTTCTACACCGAGACCCATGAAAGCCCAAAAAGAGAGCTGCCGACAGTGACGGGATATATCTCGGAATCAGCCCACAGGAAAGGAGATGAGAGGAGATAGTGGGATACCAGAAGTGTGGCTGTCCTTTTAGAGCACATCTGAGACCACGCATATCTATGATCCGGAGAGGGGAGCACGCACGACATATGTGGGTGCAAGTTCAGCTACCAGATACACACCTGATTTCCATTGCAGTGTGTTACTTTTCCCCAGACTCCTCATCTTATGCACAAGAGGTCACCACTGACGGGCACAGCCCATATCAAACTATTCATGATGACATCACAGAGCTTTCTAGACAAGGGGACACTCTCCTCCTTGGTGACTTCAATGCACGTACTTGGAATAGACAAGTTGGCCTGCTAGATTTCGATGAAGATTCCCTCATAGTACCGGAGACGGATGCAGTAGAGCTGGGGATCGTGAGGGAGTCGTCGGCAGATGCAAATGCACCAGTGACAGCATATGGAAAGCATCTACTCGAGTTGGGGGCTATCCATGACTTGATCATATATAGCGGTCTACGGAGATGGCCATCATCTAGTGGGCTCAATTGTTTCCCACATGGCGGGGGGAGAAGTACATTGGACTACATGTTGGGTCCACTAGCCTTTGCCCCACGGATACGCGATTTTATTGTGCCTCCACCTCCACTCGGGGCCGACCACTCATACCTTGCCTTCTGTATATCGGCCGCCATGCCAGCCATGATGAGGAGCCCCCGGTCACCCACTTGCGTTCAGATCCATTTTGACCGTGCTCTTGACCTGGTGTACATGAGCCACCTTGCTTCTGAGCTTCCAGTCTTACTTGGAGAGGGTATGGACCTCGCACATGCAACAGATACCCTTGTCTCAATGATACAGGATGTTGCCACCAAATCCTTTCCCACGACTCGATCTGCACATGTCCCAGATGGGAAGATGCCCCAAAACCCCTAGTTTGACGATGAGTGCAGAGAGAATGAGAGCCCACCTCACACGTGAGCAAGCACTGGGACATTTGACTTCATCAGAGGCACAACGGATCTCATGCCATGTGACATGGCGTAAGAAGCGGGCTTTCCTCATACACAGGATGGATGAGGTGATCAGATCCTTTCACATAGGAGATCCTACTACGGGATGGGACTCTTGTCGGAGGGAAAGTTTCATAACCGAAGATCACCAGATCTTGAGGGACTATGCACTGAGCACTTTGCACATGAACAGGAGGTCTTAACCCCACTCCTAGCACAGTTGTTCAACCATGCCGTATGCCATGGCTTCCCGCCTACCTAGAGCACTACCACCATAGTACCAATACACAAGGCAAGTGATCCCATGGACACTTGGAACTGCCATGCTTTTATGATTGGCCACACTCTGGCTAAGATATTTGGGTCGGTACTAGAGAGGGAGATCAGCAGTCACACAGAGGGTCACAAGCAGCGGGCTCTTGGGCAGGCAAGTTTTCGGAGATAACACTCCACCCTAGATCACATTTTCACCTTGAGGGCTATCATTGAGGAGGCAAAGTCGAGGCATCAAGAAGTCTACACTTGCTTTGTAGACTTTCGAAAGGCATTTGATACTATCCCACGTTCTCGCCTGATCAGGAGGCTACAGGAATTGCAGCTCTCACAGATCATGATCTAGGGGGTCATGAGTCTATATGAGTCCGTCAGAGGAAGGGTGCATGCCCCAGGAGGTCTATCAGATTGGGTTGAGAGCACTATTGGAGTGAAACAAGGCTGCCCCCTCTCACCGACTCTCTTTGGGCTCTATATCCATGAGATCACTTCCTTTGTAGATCGCCTAGGTGGAGGGGGTTCACTTCTGGCTGACCTGATGGTGCAGATATTGTTATGTAGATGACATAGTCCTCATATCATCCTCAGCAGAGGGATTGCATAAACATCTAGAGGCTCTAGAGATGTTCTCCGGAGAGAGCCTTGATCGTTAACCTTGGGAAAACCAAGGTTATGATCTTCAACACCTCAAGCAGTGTCCCATCCCCATAGCTAACATACCGAGACGAGCTAGAGGAGATAGTGTGGTCTTACACATTTTTGGGGTAGTGTTCACAAGACCAGGTTTCACGATGATACATGCAGGTACAGCACGACTCACCCGAGGACGGGGTACTCTGGCCTGACTAGAGAGGCGGTGCTTCCAGGCACACTTCCAAGACCCTCCAACAAAGGGTTGGCTTTTTGACACACTGGTGAGACCAACTGTCATGTATGCAACACCTTTCTAGGGGAGTGATATGTCAGCGACAAAGTGGAAGAGATTTGAGAGGCTAGACGTGATTCTAGGATCCAAGATGATTCAAAGCAAGCCCTCGGTCCTCCATCACATTATACAAGTAGAGTTCGCCATGACCCCTCTCTAGGTTGATGCCATCTTTCAGACAGTGACTTTCGTCCACAGAGTCTAGGCCTTACCCCAATGGAGATTACCAAGGCTAGCATTGGAGTCTTCCAGGCGACTAGCAGAGAGCGGTGTTGATACAGCATGGTACGCACGGGTATCCACATGGTTTGGTAGTCACAGCATTCAGATGGACAAACTTTCCCCCTTTCAGTATAGCATAAATAAACCACCCAAGATGATCCCACGAAATGACATCAGTATCATACGGTTGGACCTCCTCCAGCTCCATACATCTAGGGCTTGGGGGGGAGAGGAGTTTCCCACCAAGATCTAGTTCTACCATGACCACTTCATGAGGGTGTCATCAAACCTCAGTACCTCGAGGATAAGAGAGTCTCACATGCATTGAGAATCGCCATCCGTCAGTTGCGAGTCTCGTCACATCAGCTAGAGGGAGAGTTGCAGGCATACCCAAAGAGCAGAGAATCTGCATACTATGCCGGATGGAGGAGATCGAGACAGAGGAGCACTTTCTATGTGTTTGCCCAATCTACTATGAGATTTGAGGGCGATATCACTGCCTCTTTTAGGAGGGGCATGGCTTTGGTCCACTTACACGACTAATTCATTTTCCCAATCATGTTTGTGTTGGGCTCTATCTTATTGAGATGTGATGACAGAGAGATATACTCATGCGACAGACCAGAGAGCAGCAAGGATTGATGCCACAGATCACCGAGATCAACAGAGCCCAGACACTTGGCTATAGATTTCTATGCATCTTAGTCAGCTACCGATGAGGCTGAGGGAGAGGAGCTTGATGAGATGAGAGCATCATGGATTAGTAGTGGGAGTCTCCACATCGATGCTGCCAGAGACACGCACTCCACATGCGACACGGAGAGGGACGAGAGACTCACTCCACATGCGACACGGAGAGGGACGAGAGTACACACAATGTTAGAACATGGTGAAGAGAGAGAGAGAAAGAGAGAAGGTTAGGGTGTAAGGAAATAATGCTCAAATGAAGACAAGAAGAAGGCTTTCATTAATTCATCAGGTTTATCAAGATAAGTGAAGTACAAGCCTTGCATAGGCTACTCACTCAAACACTAGTACCTAGTCCCATGATGACACGTGGCACTCACACACATAAACTAGTACTAGATCACCTAGTACTTCACACCAACACATCACACGAACACACTCTTTGGCTATGATATCTCCAACACCCCCCTTCAGAGCAAAGCGTATGAGACCCAACACGCAAGTGTAGACTGATCCCCTCTCCACCGCAATATTGCAAAGAGCAAGTCCAACTATCCAATATCTCCCGTGTGATAGTTACTTCTTATTCAGCTTGCGACCAACAAGGGCAAACCATCACTCGTCACCCCCTTACTCTGAACTACGTGGCCATCAAACCAAAGTATAAAACCATACAATCATTTTTGAGGGACAACACAGGGAAAAGTACCTTTTATTGACTCCAAATACATTCACTTTAGAGGGACAACTCAAGGCTGAGAACCTTTATTTGACTCAACACAAACATACATAGCATAGGGGCCTAGAAAGCCCAACCTTGATCAAAAGAATCCTCGTCATCGAGAGAGAGTCCGTGAACCTCTGCTATCTCCTTCAAGGGCTCTTCAGGTTCAGCTTGGTCTTCAACCAGAAGATTGGCATGATGCTTCTCTTGTTCATGTTCCTTCTTCTTGAAGCAATGGGCTTCAATGTGTCCTTTCCTCTTGCAAAACTACAAATAATGTTCTTGTTGGTCTTCCATTTGCTCGTGGAAGCAAATGCATGATCACCAAGAGAGGCAAGAGCAGCTTCCTTATTGCAATGGTCCTTCTCAATGAGGAGAGCCACCATATCATCAAACGTAGTAGCCACCATATCAAGAGTGTGCTCAAAGCGAGAAATTCCATGCATTGTTCATAAGGACAGCCATCTTATCTTCATCATCAGGTACACTTTTCAAACTTGAGAGTTGTTGATAAGAGATTGAAACCGGGCTAGATGATCACTCAACTCATCAGTCTCTTCCATTTTCAGATCATAATATTTGAGCTTCCGAAAGACTTTAGAGTTGGTGATTTTATTGCCAAACAAGCTCTCGAGGCGACTCCAAATCTGCTTAACAGTTGACGTGAAATCCACATGATGGATGAGAGAGTCAGCTAAGCAAAGAGCAATGAGGGCAATGGCCTTAGCATTTTGCTACTTCCAAATCCTTTGGTGTTGTTGATCAAGTAACTCAACCTGGTCATCCTCAACAACATCCCAAACTCCTTCACACATAAGCAACAATTGCATCTTGGTTTGCCACGTGGGAAAGCCTTCTCCCTTGAACTTCTCCACGAGGAGGGAACTTGAAGACAAGGAAGTCATGATTGAAGAGGACTTCGTGAAGGCGGGCAGCAGCCTGAGAAATGCTTAAATAAATGTGACCAGCAACTTGTGAATGACCTCAAAAGCTCCAGAATGTAAACCTTGAT
This sequence comes from Dipteris shenzhenensis, assembly GCF_047967505.1. Classification (NCBI taxonomy): domain Eukaryota; kingdom Viridiplantae; phylum Streptophyta; class Polypodiopsida; order Gleicheniales; family Dipteridaceae; genus Dipteris; species Dipteris shenzhenensis. Next base: position 8,938,720 of record NC_141627.1, on the reverse strand, counting down.
GAATACGCAGCTAGATTACACCTCGAAATGAAGTAGGACAGCTCCAAAAATACTTCGAAGTGCAGCAGCGGGCTTCAAATAACCAAGTTGACTGGAGTATGGTCCAAACAGCAACAAAGAAACTCCAAAATAGTGAGGCGGCTGCAGTAGATGCTCCAAAAAGCAGTGAAACTCCCACGTGTGAAAGTGGCTGCAACAAATGGATGAAAACAGCTCCGAACCAGCTTGTAAAGGCTGTATGAAGCCAAAAAACCAGCAGCAAATGGTCTCTAAGGAATCGCCAATGCAGAAGGAGGCCAAGAGAAAGGATTTCCGGCGAGGGAATGGTTTTAAAATGCCTCGGGTACCTGCAACTAGGGCTGGAGCCTTGGGAAGTGAGCCGACCAACAAGCAGGGAGGCTGCCAAGAGCCTAGTTACAGCTCCAAGAGGGCTTAGATGAAGGCGGCTATGAAGACAGCAAGGAATGAAGAGGCGGCTGGCTATGGAGGAGGCCAAAACAGAAGCAAATGGCCGCAAAGAGGAGGCAGAATAGAGGCGAAATGAGCTAGCTGAGAGAAGGAGGCAGCATGGGCAAAACTAGAGTTAGGGCTGAAAGGATGACGATGTGGCAGGGCGTATTAGGGCAGGACTGACTTGCTCTGATACCATGTTAGAAACATGGTGAAGACAGAGAGAGAGAGAGAGAGAGAGAGAAGGTTAGGGTGTGAGGAAATAATGCTCCAATGAAGACATGAAGAAGGCTTTCATTCATTCATCAAGTATATCAAGATAAGTAAGTACAAGCCTTCTATTGGCTACTCACTCACACACTAGCACCTAGTGGCATATGGGATAAGTCCCATGATGACACGTGGCTATCACACAAGACTCACACACATAAACTAGTACTAGATCACCTATACTTTACACCAACACACTCTTTAGCTATGATATCTCCAACACACGATCGAGGTCCAGCAAATTTCAGCCCTCCTCAGAGGTGACCGCCAAAGACGAGTCGTCACCCTTGATGTAGCCCATCGGATACAGAGATCGAGGAGACCACGCCCTCCACCGCATCGAGAGACAGCTCAACAGACACAAATACGAGAGCTCCTCACATCTCATCAGAGAGCCACCGGGCTACCTGGATATATGGAACCTGGGCATGTACTAGGAGCGTTAGCTCTGAGCACCTGATTCTCTTCTGATATTTTGCTACTCTACTATTTTGTTCACTAGCTTAGCACTTAAGCTTTCTGCAAGGGCCTTAGTGAGCCCTTTGCTTCAGCCCTTAGTGGCTTGTAAGAGTGACCTTTTGGTTTTGCATTTTGTCTCATAGGCTCGCGAGGCCTCCGACAGATGTTAATACATCTTTCTTTTTTTCTTTCTCATGGATGGCTATTTGATACACTCGTGAGGCCGCCAAGCACGTACGAAACACCCTTCTAGGGGAGTGACCTATTAGTGATCGAGTGGCGACTATTCGAGAGGTCGCAGATGATTATGGGAACCAGGACGATTCGGAGTAAGCCCTTAGTCCCCCACCGGATTGTGCAGGCAGAGTTTACCATGATACTAACCCAGATTGATGCCATCTTCCAGATGGTCACTTCACCAGGTTCGGGCCTTAGCTAGATGGAGACTACCGAGGTTGGCACTAGAGTCATCTATATGACTAGCCGAGAGTGGGGTTAGCATGGCCTAGTAAGCACACATATCCATACGGTTTGCTAGCCAAGGTATTCAAATGGACCGTCTCCACCCCTTTCAGTATAGCTTGGATGCCCCTACTCCCTTGGTCCCAAGTGATGAGATCAACCATATCATACAGTTGGACCTACTCCAGCCAAGGCATTCACCCGTCTCCACCCCTTTCAATATAGATTGGATGCCACTGATCCCTTGGTCCCAAGTGATGAGACCAACCATATCATACAGTTGGACCTACTCTAGCTCTTTACGTCATGGACTCGGGAGGGGCACCAGGAGTTCCCCACCAAGATCCAATTCTACCGTGACCACTTCCTGAGGGTGTCAAGGGATGGAGTAATTATTAGACACCAGTATTTGGAGGACACGCAAGTCTCACACGCCCTAAGGAATGCATTGGACAAATGCAGTTCTCGTCCCATCAGTTGAGGATTGAGGCAGAGAGAGCCACAGGTATACCTAGAGAGCAACAGACCTGCATATTATGCACGCTAACAGAGGTGGAGACAGAAAAGCACTATGTATTTGCCCCGTCTACTTTCACGAGGGACACAAGTTCAAGCCACTCTCCTAGCTAATCCACTTCCATCACAAGGGCCTCTATTTAATGGAGATGCCGTGACACAGAGAGGCAGATCAAACAGTAGCAGGTGACCGTACCACAGAAGACATATAGAGCACAGTGACATGTTACTGACTTCTATACCTTCGAGTCAACCCCAGAACACACGAAATGGATGAGATAGCCGAAATGAGGGTAGCATGGATCAGCAGGGAGAGACTACAAGAAGTAATGGAGCTAGCGACATAGAGACCATGCACAATGTAGAGGCTACCCAGAGCACGCACAATAAAGGTCCAGCCCATCATTGCCCTACTCAGAGGAGACCGTCCAAGCCAAGGTGTCACTCTTAATATAGCCCACCGGATGCAAAGATCACGGACACCACACCCTCTGCCACAGCGAAAGACAACTCGACATACACAGATACAAGACATTTTTCAGGTCTCACCGGAGAGCCACCTTGGTGCCCAAATGTTGCATTTAGAGCACTAGCTCGAAATAGTTGAGTTTTGAGATTATTATTATTAGCATAGCGCTCAATAAGGGCCTTAATGAACCCTCCACTTCAGCCCACAATGGCTTGTATGAGTTACTTTCTTGATTTGTACTTTGTCTCATAGGCTTGCGAGGCCTTCTAAAGATGTCAATACAACTTCCTTTCTTTCTCAAAATATTATGTACTCAAGCAATAGCGCCACGCTTTCTTGCAGCTCACCTCTCAAGGCCTCAATTTACTAACTAGAGTACCCAAGAAGCAAGCACCAAAAGCCAAGGGACAGGGTGTTATGCAACCAGCAAATACCTCAACTAGTGAATATATAGAAGATGATAGTACTCTACATTAAATAAGGGTGTTTTGACAGACTCTTTATAAGCACTACTCCAAAGTACTCAAGATAAAAGTGCCCTCACCATGACGCATCACTAGCACACTACTAGGTGCAGATGATGTTAGAGCCATTTTTTAATCCATTTATGCCTGTAGAGTTTATTAAGAAATGAAGTCAAAGCAAACAATTCATCTAGATTAGAAATTTCCTTTCGAGCCACTCAGTTTTAAGCTACCATACAAATCATCATTGAGGCAAGGACGCTCAGGTTCCCTTTCCAATGGCTCAAGATTGGGCCATAGTTATTATTCCCTACATCTAACGTTTGACCAGCCTCAGCACAAGCCTGCTTTACACTAACTGTAAGTACGTGAGAGGATTCCGTGATGGAGACAAAGTAGACAAACTCATGTTGTAAAATTCAAACGAAATGAAGTTTGCAACTTTAACTTTGATTTAACATTATTTGCTTCATTTGGTGGACAAATATGTTTGCATATCATGGATGATGTTTGGAAGGTGAGATCACAACCACAAGCTCAAGACCTTGGCTAAGATATTGTATATGGTATCTAGAAGAGTAATCGAATGCCACTATCGCAGATATATGTCATGTCTTTTGTAAATATTCATATTTCCTAAGGCCGTGGCCAATGTAATAAGGGGTAGGGGATCGTTTTTTCTTTATTAAGGTATTTCCTCCGAACCTCAGTTGAGGTTGAGTTAGTCACCACACATGTCTTGACGCTAGTTATGGTCCATCCTACGGTTCTCTCTCTATGACTACCCTAGCTTTGCAGTTCATTTTTGTTGCTGCATTCAATTCACCTTCCTTCAGCTCCATTCTCTCTTGTAGGCTTCCCCTCATCGGCCTGCTCCTCCCTCCCCTGTTGTCCTTCTCCTCCCCGCCAGCCTGCTCCCCCTCGCCGGCCTACTTCTCCCTCCCCCGCTGTCCTCCTCCTCCCCGCCGGCCTTCTCCTCCCCGCCAGCCTGCTCCTCCCTCCCCTGCAGCACCTCTATCACCACCCCCCCGCCGCACTTCTGCCCCCCTGTGGGTCTCCTCCCCCGTGCGGCAATTCTGGCCCCGCCCCGGCCTCCTCTCCACCACCCTCGGGTTGTCTCCTCCACCTCTCTACTCCTACCTTCTTTCCTAGCCTCTCCCCCCCTCCTCTCTACTCCTACCCCCTAGTCCTAGCCTCTCTACTCCTACCCCCTATCATAGCCTCTCCCCCCCTCCACCTCTCTACTCCTGCCCCTAGTCCTAGCCTCTCTCCCCCTCCTTCAGCCTTCTTCAACCCCCTCTCTCCCCTCAGCCTTCACCCTCTCCTCCCCTTTCTCTCACCTAGCAGCATTTTTAGTCGGACGGAGCTCAACAATGTTCGAGTCAACCTTCCCACCTCAATTGACGATGGCTCAGCCTTTAGCCAATCCTCGCCCGCTTCCACTGGCCATGAAAACCATCACGTTCTCAAAAGACAAGTTACAGCAACTCAGAAAAGATACAGAGCAGGAGAGTTCGACATCACTCTTTGCTCGCATCCATGGGTCCCACCCTTCCAAGCTACAGGCCAGGGATTGGATGCTCGCCACTTTACCTGGAGACCTCGCAGGGCACCTCACAGATGTTCGTCTGCTTGGTCGAAGTTTCTTTCAGGTTGTTTTTTATTCCCTAGATGCAGCAAGTACAGTGCTTTAGGCCAGTCCTTTAGCACTGAGCTCCAAGAGGATCTTCTCGTTGGGTTTTGACCCCGTGAAACAGGATGGCTGGACGATTTCACTCTTCCTCAGATTTCCCGGCCTCCCTTAGGTGTGTCATCGACTCTTATCTTCTATTGGAGCCGCTTTCGAGATGGTCAACGAGATCCCCCCCCCTCCCTCTTCGGCAGAAGAGGCAGTCAAGTCGGACAGGGTAGGTCGTTGTCTCTAACCCTAACATCACGGATGACCACATCATGCTCCAACGTTCAGATGGCTCATTCTTCAGGAAGAGAGTCGAGATCGTTGGGAGATAGGATCAGTGTAGGATTTGCAAGACCCCTAGGCAATTTCCCAGAGACTGCCCAAGGAAGAGAAGAAAGAAAAGGCCTAAAAGGTCTACGGGTGGCGCCTCGCAGCATGCCTAGGACTGACGGCTATAGCCTCTCGTCCTGGGCCTTCTTCTATAGCACGGCCAAGACTGTCGGCACATCTTGCTCTAGTCGTCCCCCATTGGTTGCCAGTCAGAGTTGCTGAGCCAGTTCCACATCAAGCTACTCATGGCGCCACAGACCCTTTCTTACAAGCGAGAGATATTCCTATCCTAGTTCCTAGTGCTGATATTCTTGTCGTAGTTCCTAGTGCTGATGAGGTTGCTCGTGTCCCCTCAAATGTTCATGTGAAGGAGCTTCCTTCTATGGAGCAATTTGTTGCTGAAACCCGTGCCATACTCCATGCTAATGCTACTTAAATGGCCAAGCTTCATTAGCGCCCTCCTTTCTCTTTTGCTCCTCTTTCTTCACCTCTTGACAGAGGCAAGGGGATTATTGCTTCTACTCCACCTTCCGCACGTATTAGATCCTCCGCACACCTGCGTCAGATGCATCACTCAGGAATTCTTTTGCAGACATGGCAGAAATGAGTTAGAGGAGGAGTTTGTACCCTCTACCTTTGGGAAGCACGTTGTTCAGATCACTGTGGATAGAGATTCCTCTTCTACAAGTGTGGGAGTGCTTTCCCCAGTTGACTTCCCTCCTCTTTATATGAGGAATTTTTCCTAGGAGAGGGATGTCTCTGCTACCAAGTCGGGTAAGGTTTTTCATACGGCCTCTTCCTCTCGCCAATGAGGATTGTCAGTTGGAACGTTCGGGCCTTGGAGGTATACCTCACCAGCCACCGTAGGCAACTGATTCGTAACCCACTTCATCCACGTGTTGCTAGGGGCTCCATTGATATTCTTATGATTCGGGAACACTAACTACATGTCAGGGATTGTGCCAAGTTGGGTAAGCTTCTTTCAGGCCAAACTTTTTTGTCACCTACCTTGGGCACCAGGGAAGGTACTTGCATTTCTGTTTCTTCTTCAATACTCCCCTTGGTGATTGGACATGGGATCATAGTTCCCTCTAGAGCTTAGTGGATCATTCTTTTGATTGGTGGGCATAAGGTTGGTTTCTTAAACCTCTATGCCCCCAATTCAAGAGGGGACCGTGTCCTTTTATGGAAGGAGCTGCTTGGATCATTGGGGGTGATTTCAACATGGTTGAAAGCCCACAGACAAAAGAGGAGGTAGGGAAGGTGGTATTCACTCCCTAGAGAAAGCAGCCTGGGATGCCTTCCTTTTTCGGTACAATGGCAAAGATGCTTGGCATGATGATGCTTTCCACACTCAGCCACAATCACTCATGTTTTCTTGGTCGAACAGGAGATTGCACATGCCTATCCATGCACGGATTGATAGATTTTGTGTGCATGATTGGGCTCTGGACAGAGGTGGGACAGTATGCATTACACCTAGGGTGTCAACTTCATATCATTTTCCAGTTGTTTTGTTGGTTTCAAATCCTCAAGTGAGGAGCCGCTCTACCAATATCAGGATTCCATATGCCTTCTACATAGAGGAGAGCCTCAAAGAGGCAGACTTTTATCATTCAGTTGCTCGTATCAAGAGAGGTGAGATCCTCACGCGAGAGGTATCCGCCAGCAATTGGCTGCTCTTAAGAGAGAAGAGCAGAAGAGGCCTACAGATGCTTGGGTTCAGGAGCGCCTTACTGCAGCAACAAGGACTCAGCAGCAGTCACAGTTAGATCAAAGAGCAAAGTGTGCTTTTCATGTCATAGAGTCATTTTGGACTCAGAAGGAAGGTAGGGTCAACAAGCAGTTCTTCTCTACTCTTGGCCCCAGACATAGTAAGGAGAGCGTTTCATAGCATGTTAACTTAGACGGAGTTTTACAAACACATCTAGATGCCATCTGGCAGGTAGCCACAGATTTCTATGGCTCCCTTCTTATAGCAGATCTTGACACGCAGGCCAGAGATGATGCTCGAGTTGTTATTTGGCAGCACTTACCTATGTTGGTCACTGGATATATGATAGTCTCACTTGATGCACCCTTCCCAACATGAGTTCAGGACTGCTCTTTCTATCCTTCACAAGGGCAAGTGCCTTGATTCAGATGGGCTTACCCCCTCTTTCTTTATTTCTTTTTGGGATCAGATTGGGGATCACATTACCTCAGCCTTGCAGGGCATTTGGGACTCGGGTGAGATGCCAGACTCACTTACCAAGGGCCTTATCCCAAAAGGGGGTTGTAGGAATTTAGTGTCTCAGTGGAGACCGGATACTCTGTTGGGTACCTTGTACAAAATCTTAGCAAAAGCAACCAGCCTACGTCTGCAGCTCTTTCTTCCAAATCTTATATATGATACGCAAACAGGGCTTTGTTCATGGCAGGAGCATCTTTGATAACATCTTCTCATTTTGGGAGGCTTCTGATTGGGCAAGGCATAATGGCCATAGGCTTGCCATTCTACTCCTGGACTTTGAGAAAGCTTATGACAAAGTGGACTGGGGCTTTCAAGAGGGTACCCTCACTCGCTTTGGATTCACAGATGCATGGATCAGAGGGGTGTCAGCTCTCTACAGATCAGCCCATAGCCAGGTTCTCATTGATGGAGTCAGGAAAGACAGGTTTTAGATTACCAGATCGGTCCATCAAGGATGCCCTTTAGTCCCCTTTCTCTTTTCTTTGTGGCCGAAGCTATGAGCTATTACCTTAGAAAGAAAGAAAGAAAGAAATAAAGTTTATTAAAGTCTTCGGAAGACCGATGGCGATGGGTCTATGAGACTGTGAAAATCCTAATACAACAAGCTGTGGTAGTGGAGCTACTAAACGAGCGTCCATACCAATGCAAAATGCAAAAATGCAGAATGGCAGTAGGAAGTCCTAAGTACAATATAGTCATGTCGATGGTCGACTATATATCAATCTCAGCATCGTCATCAATATCATCATCATCATCGGCAGCAGCAAGATATCAGGATGGACGAGGCAGTGGAGGCATGAAGTCGGCAATAGAGTGTTGTCGGCCACTCAGAGGTGCGGTCCTATAGAGCTCAAGCTGATATTATAGGGCTGAGTCTTACGTTGAGGTAGAAGGATGGGCAAATGACAAGGCTGTTTTTTTGGATGCCACACCACAGACACTCACCTCGTTCAGGACGGCCTTGGATTTGTTTTGCACTGCAGCAGGGGCTCATATTAATTGGAACAAATCCAATGGAATGGCTTTTGGATTAGTGATGAGGACACTCCAGACTGGGAGATTGACATAGGATTCAATTGGATTCGGAGGGGTGTTTCCATCACGTCCCTAGGATGCCAGGTTGGGGTGGGCATCTCTCCAGCACAACAGTTTTCTCCCGTGTTGGCAAGCATCAGGAGGAAACTCATTTTTTGGAATTCTGCCAAACTTGACCTTGCATCCAGAGTAGTGGTTGTAAACCAAGTCTTATTGGCTACTACCTGGTTCGTTTGCTCATGTTGGTGCAGATCTAGAGGTTGTATCTCTCAGCTCATGAGACTTATCAAGAACTTCCTATGGAGTGGACTAGATGGCACCTTAGATGTTGTAGCCAGGGTGGCTTGGGACCCTCATTCACCCCACAGGGGAAGGAGGTCTCAATATTATTGATCCGAACTTGCAGTGTATGGCCTTGCTGTGCAAGTTTGTGGTGAGAGGATTGATGCCTGGACAGGAGTCATGGAAAGATTTTTTCTTACACAGCATTCAGTCTTGTACACCATCTCATGAGGGAGATTGGATGGACAGCTCAAGATGGATTTTTACTTCAGCCCATCTTAGATCTCCCTCTTCCCCTCTCATGGCTTCCATTCTGAAAGCTTGGGGATGCTTCAAAGACACTCTTCAGAGAGTTCTACCCTCCTCTCGCAAAGAAATAGACAGGCAGCCAGTCATGTGAAATGACTCTATATTGGATGACCATGGCAGGTCACTAGGAATGTCACATTATATGTAGTGGTCTAGATGGGAGAGGGGACCTGCTTTCACAGTGGATGCCTGGAAGGCTTTTAGGAAGCTTCCAGAGGATCAGAGACTCTATCGGGTGGCCACCTCAAAGGAAGTACAATCAGGATGCAGCAGATAGAGGCAACCATACCAGCAGAGTGCATAGATATAGATGACATGCCGATCACAGAGTCCACTTGGTTGGGAGCTTTCACGGGGACGGGTATTCCTTTACAGGTTATTGCCTTGTGGAATGCACATGAGGAGACCCTTGTCTTTGATGTTTAGTCGGGAGGCATACTTCTAAGATCTTCAGATCATATTCTTTTGGAGGTTGCCTTCCAGCCTATTACGATTGCAGGTTACATGGAGTTGGGCACGGACTCACAATGGTATCTTGATCCTGACCCCGTTCTCCTAGCACTTGGGTCTTGGAGACTCTGGTTATATGGTAGTTCCCCCATTAGGTTCTTGCAGTGGGACCCAGGGGAGTGGGAATGGATTGATGAAGAGCACCGAGAGAAGAGCATCCCCTTCTTTCGTTACATAATCACAAATGCCAGGAGATTCCAGCTTACGAAAGCTCCTCATTGGGATAGTTTTCAGATTTCTCCACAGGTGCAGAAAAACTTTTGGAGGAGGCTCTAGAAATCCCTCAGGAATAGAAAGATCATTCTCTTCTTTTGGCTTTCTATTCATGGAGGGATTGTAATGAACCTGTGAAGATCCAGGTTCGGGGCTGACCCTACTTGTCCTCGATGCCACGCAACAATTGAGTCAGTTCAGCATTGTCTCTACGAGTGCAAACAGGCGAAGACGATCTAGAAGGGTGTTGCCAAGATATTTAGCATATTTCATAGAGCACCCTTCTTCGTGACTTGGGGATCAATAGCATGGTTATCTCTTACTGGCCCTCCGGTGTTTTTTGAGGGACATGACTCGGACTCAGCCTTCATTATACAACGACACTCTGTGGAGTCATATTCTCACTAAGATGTTCCCTTCAATCCTTTCAAAGCTGCTCATGCATCATGAGAGATTCTGGCTAGCATTGCAGCTTGGCATATTTGGAGAGCCAGATGTACGAAGGCAATGGAGGGTTCATAGGTTCACCCTTCCCAGTCTATGGCAGTATGTGGACTGATTCTATACACGCACTGATGGCCATCTGGGTGAGCATGCAGGGATCCTCCAAAGCAGCTACAGCCAGGAGAGAGACTTTTTTCAGAGTTTGGAGTGGTTATCCTTTCTTCTCTGAGTCTTCTTCAGGGTTCAGGTGGCATTTTCAGCCTCCACCTTGGATTTTTGTTAGCTCTTTTTGAGCTGGGTTTTTTTCTCATGCATGGCATGATGTACTCCCGCATTAGAGCTTGCTCTTGCGGTTTTCATTCATACTTAATGAAGTACTCTTTTTGGAAAAAAAAAAGATTTGAGCTAGGAGAGAGACTTTTTTCAGAGTTTGGAGTGGTTATCCTTTCTTCTCTGAGTCTTCTTCAGGGTTCAGGTGGCATTTTCAGCCTCCACCTTGGATTTTTGTTAGCTCTTTTTGAGCTGGGTTTTTTTCTCATGCATGGCATGATGTACTCCCGCATTAGAGCTTACTCTTGCGGTTTTCATTCATACTTAATGAAGTACTCTTTTTGAAAAAAAAAAAGATTTGAGGCACGCAACCTCCATCTAGGACATTTACAGCTCAATTGATCATTGGATACATTTGCATACATTTGCCCCTTGTTTTGGGCTGATACTTTTGCAGAACAGCTATCTTTGGCAGGGGGGTCCTTTGACCGGACAGATATTGTTTTGCAGGTAATATTTTTGGGAAAAGCACGTGCATTTAGCTCATTGTTTGAGCAGTCAAGTTTTTGGTTGGTCACTGCTTGACATTTGCAGTCATTTTTGGACAGCCAGCTCCTTTTGCAGTGAAAGCCTTGAGGCTACTCTTGAGCACGCATTTTTCCTTCAGGGATTTATTTTTGCAATGGGAAGCAACGATTGGATGGCTATGTTCTTTGCTGTGAGGACAAGCTCGATGGACCCAATTATCCCATGTGATCATACATGGTGAAACATTTGCTGGTTGCCAAAAAATTTTGGGGTATTGTCTCAGGATCTCGGACCTTCGACCTCCCTCTGTGGCTCCCACTACGGCTACTGCTACAGCTAGTGCAGCTGTTACAGCCATCTCTATATCTACTCACTCTTCTACTACTACTCCAGCCCCTCCTCCCACACCCAACCAAGCCAGATGGCATGGTAGAGATGCCCAAGCACATTCTATCATTGCTTTTTCAGTCAAGAGACACATCATTCCTCACATTCAGTCTTCCAAGACATCGAAGACTGCATGGGACATCTTGGCTAACCTTTACCAGGTTTCGATTAATCCATCCTAGTAATGTTGTGATCTTTGACTCTTAGTCAGAGCTGCACTTGTCAGGCCTCTGTGTCCAAGACAGCATTGTCAGGCCCCTTTGTTTCCAATCCACATAATCAATTTAGGATCACCACCATAGGGTGCTTTAGCAGTCACAGTCTCTTAGTTTAAATGCAGGGCATAATCACAGCCTGTGGATGATCATGTGGTGAGGTCGCCATTTCAACAAGCTCAAGGGGGGGAAGCATAGAATGGGGAAGCACAGATTATAGGAAGCAATGTGGGTGATTGATCTCAACCAAGTCATCAACTTTCAGATTTGGTTTTGATCTCATCTATAAAACCAAGCCAAACATTCAACCTATCACACCTACACAAGGCAACAACTCTACTAGCATCCATCGGTCATGGAATTCAGAGATTCAAATAAGGGAGGTGGTATATGAGGTTCAAACGAGGGAGGTGGTATCCCCCATCACAGTGAGGGTTCCAATGAATATCAACCAAGCTTGGAATAGGGGTCATCAAGGTCCATGTTGTGATGCCAATTGATCACTAACCCACTCTTTTAGATACTATTGCAAACATGGTAATTCCTCAAACAAAGATACAGAGGATAATGTATTACAACTTGGACAAAAAACCACTACTTCTACACCGAGAAAAAGATATTGTTAACCATTTGGGTTAACATTATCACATCTTGCGCCTTCCCACAAACTATTGTAAATATGCGCAATGCGCCCATAGCAGCTCATTAGCGTGGATGATATTATTTCAGATGCTCAGGTAGTGTCCAGGACACTCAATGAACTTCCTAAGTCCTGCCAAGGGTTTGCTGCTACATTGAGGTTGGTTGCCATGGCAAATCCCAACACTTATACTTTCGAACAGCTTGTTTCCCTTCTCCTGCAAGAGTAGTAGAGTTGCACAAATCGTGCTGTCCCTCTCAAATTGCAAATTAGGCTTTTGTCGCTAATCACAAAAATAAGGAAAAGAACGGGCAAAATTACAGCAAACCCAAGCCTTCTGGAGGCTCATATTCTGTTGGACACTCATCTAACTCTGCCCCGTCTGATGCAAAGAAGAAAAACAGCAAACGCTGTAAAAAAATTGCAGGAAGCCAGGACATGGCATCTCTGAATGTCGCAAGCACATCGTTTCCAAAAAGAAAAAGCAGAAAAAGGGACTTGTTGTCACTACTCCTACTGCTGCCCCAGATCATGGTCATGAGGCAGCAAACATTGCCACCAAGAGTGGGCTTTCATGGTGACATGCCAGTACCATCTAGAGAAGCATGCTACAGCCTTGTCTATCATAGATTCCAAGTCACATTGGTGCTTCGACAGTGGTGCTTCCAAGCACATCACTTCTTGCAGATCACTCTTTCAAACATTGGGGGCTGCTCCACATGGTGGCACAGTGACATGTGCCAAAAATGCATCATATCCTGTAAAAGGGATTGGCCAAGTCGAGGTCACTTCAGTTTCACGTGATATGATCACGCTCATGGATGTTTTGTTTGTCCTACGTATCAAGAAGAACCTAATCGCCATTGCAACCATATCCTTGAATGGCTTTCGGGTTCTCTTTGATGGTTATCGATGTGCCGTGTATGACAACCGGTACGATGACAACATAATACTTACTAGGTCACTTTCTTTTGGGCTATATCATCTTGATAAATATGACAAACAGCCAGCTGTAGAGGCAAATTTGGTTGCTGAATCTGTAATTCCAGATTCCCACTTATGGCATGCGCGGTTGGGTCATCTCAACCACAAAAGCTTGGTCAAAATACATTCACAGGACATGTGGTTGCTCTCTCACCCATGCATGCACCAGCTAAACATGTTTGTGAGCATAGTAGGCAAGGAGTTTCGAAACGGGTTTCGGGGTTTTGGAAACGTTTCGAGGCAAACCCGAAACGTCTGTAAAAACGTTTCGTGCATAATAGGGTATTTAAATATATATTTTTCCCCAAAAAATTTAAAACATTCTAGATTATTATCACCAGAAGTCCAATACTTGAAAAAAACTCATGAAACATAGTGCACAGACATTTGATATGTCACTTAGAACTTCAAACTGGATGCTTGAAAAATATTACTAAATCCTAAATCAAAAAATTAACAACACATCATTGTAGATTCAAGCATCAATGATCATATTTCAAAATTGAAAAAGATACATGGATCATGATCATGATTTATGTCTGTGTTGCACCTGGACGGCGGGCTAAAGAAAAATGTACGGGCTGAAGGTCGATTTCAGTATACGGGCGGCAGTTTGAGACGTACAGGTGGCAAAAATGCAACCCGACACCAAATTTCCCAAAATTAGGACAAATTGGGATTTTTTGAACATTGTGGTTTTTTGGGGGTCCCAAAACACGAGTTTCTGAACCGTTTCGTATGTTTCGGACTGTCCCGAAACGCATTTCGAGCCTACTATGTTTGTGAGGCATATTATTGGGTAAAATACACCATTTCTCATTTCCAAAAGATGGGACAATTCGTGCATCCAAGAAGCTTCACCTTGTGCATAGTGATGTGTGCGGTCCGACGCAGACAACATCTCTTCGGGGCTACCTTTACTTTCCTACCTTTGTGGATGACCACACCAGATTTGCTTGGATATATGGCATGAAGGCCAAATCTGATGTATTCCCATGCTTCAAACATTGGCTTGCCATGGCTGAAAATGAATCAGGGCACAATCTCCTTACTCTACGCACTGACAGGGGGGGAGAAAGAAAGAAAGAAAGAAAGTTTATTAAAGTCTTCGGACTCCGACTCTAAACAAGGAGGGGATGTCTCCAAGTGTGATCTGTGTGTCGACCCTCTATCTGAGCTGTCGGGTCACGGGCTCCGGGTCACGGTCATGTCGAGGCCTCATCTCGTTGGGATCCATGTGATCTAGCAAGTGTGATCTGTGTGTCGACCCTCTGTCTAAGCTGTCGGGTCACGGGCTCCGGGTCACGGTCATGTCGAGGCCTCGTCTCGTTGGGGTCCATGTAAGGAGATTGTGCCCTGATTCATTTTCAGCCATTGGCTTGCCATGGCTGAAAATGAATCAGGGCACAATCTCCTTACTCTACGCACTGACAGGGGGGGAGAAAGAAAGAAAGAAAGAAAGTTTATTAAAGTCTTCGGACTCCGACTCTAAACAAGGAGGGGATGTCTCCAAGTGTGATCTGTGTGTCGACCCTCTGTCTGAGCTGTCGGGTCACGGGCTCCGGGTCACGGTCATGTCGAGGCCTCGTCTCATTGGGGTCCATGTGATCTAGCAGAAAGAACTCCGTGATAGAGCTCTGAGAGGGATCAACCAAGGAAGAAGTATGCTCCCGTCTTCGTGCTCGGAGTATCCTCTCGCGATGTCTAAGCGCCTCATGAATGAAACCTGCCAAACACCGCTGGTCTGGGTAGGAGAGGAAATGGGCTAAAATCCCATAACTATCTCTGAAGAGGCGGTGGAAACATCCTCGGATCTCATAGTACACAAGACACCTGAAGATGAAATGCTTCTCTGTCTCAACCTCCTGTATGTCACATGGTGTGCATATGCGCCGCTCCCTGGGTAGTTGCTCTGCTCTGCCGCTCTCGATGCGAAGTCTGTGTGAAGAGACCCGGAACTGCCCAAGAGAGATCCTCATCAAGTGGGGTAGGTGAATCTCTGTGTATCCTGGTGGGTCAATGAAACCCTCCGCTGTGATATGTAAGAAGTGATCTCCGTAGAAGCTAAGCTTCACTGGGAGTTCACTCGGTTCCAACCAGGTCCGAAAAGTGTGTAGCTGTAGTAGATCCTCACGGATAACCTGGTTGACCTCGTGTGATAAGAGGGGAGAGAACGGAGCATCCATGCTATACTGGAAGGGAGGTAGTCTATCCATGTGGAGCCCCAGTCGCTCAAACCATCTCAGTGTACGTGCATACCAGCACCTCTAATCTCCACCTGCTGCAAGTGCCATAGAAGAGGATAGAGCTATCCATGGTAGCCTGCTACGCCCCGAGGTATAATCCCCATATTCCCTAACTCGGTATAGATATGTGATGACCTGAAATGCAGCATCTAGCTGTAAAGGGGGTGACCCAAACTCAGCCTAAATGATCCATGGTAGCCTGCTGCGCCCCGAGGTATAATCCCCATATTCCCTAACTCGGTATAGATATGTGATGACCTGAAATGCAGCATCTAGCTGTAAAGGGGGTGACCCAAACTCAGCCTGAATGATCTGGTGAGGAACGGATGACTTACCACGAATCATCCATGATAGCATGAGAACTTGTAGCCGCTCCACACAGGCCCACTCTGTATCCGACAAGTCTGGCCCCCAACAAGGGCTGCCGTACATCCCCGCTGGGCGAGCCAAGGAGTCAAAAAGCAACCCCTTGGTGCGTGGATCCTGAAAGTGTAAGCGGAAGCACTGCCTCTCTAGCCTGGCCAATGAGGCATACCCTCTACTCAAGCATGCCTGCATCGCGGGTCTCATAGTGAAGCTCGGTCCGGAGAAGATAACCCCAAGATAAGTGTATGATGAAACTATCTCAACAAATGACCCCGCAAATGTGAACTGCTCCTGACGCATGATGGCTCGAGATGTATTGAAGATCATGACCTTGGTTTTACCCAGGTTGACCTTCAAATCATGAGACTCACAAAAGGATTGTAGTGCTTCTAGGTGTCTCTGAAGCCCCTCTGCTGAGGAAGACAAGAGAGCCACGTCATCTGCATAGAGCAAAATCTGGATCAGCGTGCCCGCAAGAGAGCAACCTACACCCCCCTGTGTCTGCATCATTGTCTCGAGCTCGTCAATGTAGAGACCAAACAAGGTAGGCGACAAAGGACACCCTTGTTTGACCCCGATGGTACTCATGATCTCGTCTGTCCACCCCGATCCTGCCAGAACTCTACCAGAAACTCTCTCGTAAAGTGCCATGACAGCCCAAATGATCTCCTAGTCATAACCCAAGTCCTATAGGCGCCGTATGAGGCGAGCTCTCAAGACCGTGTCAAATGCCTTGCGAAAATCCACAAAGCAACAATAAACCCTCTGCTTCCGTGACCTCGCCTCCTCGATGATACATCTGAGCGTCACAATGTGGTCCATGGTTCCATGATCACGCCGGAATCCGGCCTCAACCCGACTCTACTACGATCTACACCTACGCCTAGAGTGCTTTGGCGGTTGCTAGAAACCCAATATTTCATGCGCCCACAAAGCATATTGAGGTCCACTATCACTATGTTCGAGAGCAACTGTCTGGTGGAGACATCCAATTGTCTTATGTTCCCATCGAGGACAACTTGGCAGATCTTTTCACGAAAGCTTTACCACGGCCCAAGTTTGAGGCATTTCGACATGCTTTACACTTGGCTCCTTTTATTACGTGAGGGATCACTCTGTACATATCATAGGTTGCTATATCCCTCTAGGACGATAATGTGCAACCGTGATGTAGTTTCTAGGTATTCTTGAGATATTTCTAGGATACTTCAGCCATAAAATGGAGGGGATTTTGTTAGCACTTTACCCTAGTATGAGCCTTGTAGGTCAGGTCAACTCTAAGAGTTGACTTCTCTGGTCAACCATATGGTTGACTTGGGGGCCATATAGACCACCCTTTGTATTTTTCTCTTATCCATTTGAGCAGCACTACGTTTTGCTCCAGTTTGTTGTTTGCCTCCCGCACTCCACTCCCATTCCATTGCTTCCTGCACCCAACATTCATCACACCGTCTCCGTATTGAGAGTGGTCGGGCAAAGGGCATACCCCGAGAGGATCGCATCTGCACCTTGTGCGATTCTTGGGAGATCAAGTCAGAAGAGCATTTCGCTTTCAAATGCCTGGTATACTACAAGATCGAACGTGTGTACTATTGCCTTTTCAGATATGGTTTTGGCTCCCTACCAAGCTTCATGTCCTACCCCGCTTTCGTTCGCTTCCATGCATAGAGTTTTCTCTTTATGTACCAATGCCATTATGGGCAAGATTATGGATTTTCTTTTGTCTCCGTCCTGGGTGTTGATGCCCATTTAGTGGCTCCACCCATCAGCTCATTCTCATAGACACTCTCTGGTCTTCCAAAGACTTTAATAGACTTTCTTTCTTTCTTTCTTTCTTTCTTCTTTCGCTTCATTTCCAACATTTGGTATCAGAGCAGGCTGCCCTTGCTCCCCAGTAACCCCCCGCACCTATGGAGCATTTCTGTCGTGAAAACCCTGCATTTTGTTGTAAAGAAAGTATGAAATCAGCATAGGCGACTGATTTTGGAGCTGATTTGCATTCGCTAGTGGTTCATGGTCGACTAGTTTTTGTCAAGTTTGAACCTGTTTTTGCTGTAGCAGGCGACCTGATTTCCAGCCCAACTGCAGCATTCTGGAGCACATTTTCAAAAAGACTATTTTTTTGTCAGTTTTGAAGCTGTTTTGTGAAATCTAGAACAGGTCAAACTACTCTTGTTCAGTTTTTCATCTCCTGAACAGTTCTAGAGTAAGATGACTTCATTTGGAGCTGATTTGGTGTGTCTGCTCTCTTGCAAAGGCCCTCACAAATAGGTTGAGCGTTGTCGAAATCTGGGCAAGAGCCTTGCACAGTGCACACCATACATCTCCATGTCCAGCTCCACATCATCCTCAGACAACAGAACTAAAACCATAACATATGTACAACACCGCCAAACCTTGTCACAAACATGCCAGAAACTTCAACAGACCAAGGTAAAACTAACAAACCCACCAGCTTCCCCCTTTGAAGCTGGGAATAGACTGAATCCTGCAAAGTACCAAGTGTTATGGGTCTTTTCAGCCCAATCAGCAAACAATGCAATCCAGAAACAAATGGTTATGTTGAATATCTGATCCAAGCCCTGCTTGGCACACCTTCAAACTGCACGCTCCTCAATTCCTCGACTTCGTAAAAGTATAGAGTTAGACTGGACCTTCATGAAGACCTCCATCTTAGCAGACCTTTCACACCGAGGAATTAACGGGGGGGGTGTAGTCCATCATGAAAGAGCTACAAGTAGCCAAGGATAAATGGGCAAAGTATGGTTGCACAATCATCAGATGGTTGATTAGATACTTGGAGTAGGCCGTTTATAAATTTGAGTGGGAGAATCCTCATGAAAACAGGTTTTTAGTGATCACAGACAAACACGATGGTACATTGATAATATTCTCAAAGAAGTAATTGAGAATGTGGGATCAGAAAATGTGGTCCAGGTTGTGATGGACAATGCATATAATCAGGTTATGGCTGGTGATATGCTTGAGGAGACATATGCTCACATACTTACACTCGTTGCACTTGCCATTGTCTCAACCTGCTATTTCAGGACATTGGCAAGCTAAATTGGGTGAAGCCCATGCTTCAAACAGCCAAGTGGATTGTAACTTTCATAACAAGGAAGCAGCAGGCACTCCATTTGCTGCACACATCATGAGCTCTTAAGCTTCTAAGATGGTCTTTGCATGCATCTATATGGTTTTGGGTAACATGTTTGATGTCAGGCAAGCCCCAACGGCTAAAAATTCTCAATTCTTTGTAGAATTTTGGACTTTAGAACAACAAAAACTTGTACGATTGGATAGTCTCACAGAGGTATATGATTGACTGAGTCATGAACAGTAGAAAAGATACCAATTCAAAGTTCATTCTCATACAGTCTCAAATTTTGACAAACAAATCACTTGTGCTGGAATGTCCATATTATCCAGCTTCTCCAACATCTTAATCCTTGAGTTCATACACAAGCCCCATGGTTGCACCCTATCTATTGACAAGACTTAGAAGCTGCAAAAGTAAAGCACACAATGTCCTCCTAAAATGTATTGCTAAGAAAATGGTGTTCCACAAATTTTAGTTTCTTCATTTTGCAGCTCTGCCACTTTGTCCATTCTTATACTGCACCCGCATAAGATATTTCCATACAGTTAAACAGCTGAATAAAGTCAATCATGTAAAGTTTTAAATGCTAATCGACAGTGGACTCTGATTTGCATGTCGTAATGTACGTGATGCACTCTCTTTTGCACACTCCTAGGGTTGTCCTTCATCGCATTTGAAGAGCAAGTGTCTAGAAACTAACCAGCAAGTGCAGAGTAGTTGGATGACAACCATTCAGCAGTACTTGTGAATTATTATGGCTTGCAGGTGAACTGCTTTTTTCCTTGTCTTTTGCAAACACTGGATCTATAGTCTTGCAATTAGAGCATGACATATTTATAGTGTGCTATTGGGGTATTTCAGGCAAAGTTATACACCAGCTCAATACATATAGTAATTCCTAGGAATCATTCTCTTGTATAGCTGCAAGGCTGCAAGGAACAGGTCACTCATGTCCACGGGAGTGAAGTGGAATCTTTTGGAGCAGACCCAAAACATAGCAAGACTCGCCACTAACTTGCTTTCACAAGGTACTAGTGACTCTTCAGAAAACTAGTATTCTCCCTCATCCGCATGAAGAAAAGGAACTAATTTGAAGCCTGCAAGAAAAGGAACTAATTTGAAGCCTGCACAGATGGAAAGGCTTGTTTTTTTCCATGCAAACCTCCATTTCACAAGGAGCACCAAAGAGAGGGTCTTTGAAGAGGTTAGTGCTCATTTACCTGCTTAGACTTTAACTTTAGAGTGTGGAGTCTAGATAATAGAATTAGTGTAACAGACTAGTTCCTGAAAATTTGAATTATGCAAGTTGCAATATAATAATTAACATTTTTGAATTTGAAAAGTGGGCGCTGGCTTTTAGCCTTTATGTTGTGGTATTTGTTAATTGGTCTTGACTCTTCAACAGTTGATAGTACATATGCATGATTTTTTCCAAACTTATGCTTGTACAAATAGCATAGATTTGGGAACATTCAGCACATTTGTTTGTTTGGAAGGTTCAAAAGTTTGGTTGCAATCTGCCTAGCAATTGGACGGAGTGGAAGTGTTTGCACTTTGATTGGAAAGTCCCTAGCATCTAATGTTTTCAACCAAGGAGAGCACATTGGATGCCAAGCAGTCTGCATGGGCTTGCAGATAGGTGAAAGGACCCTGGCAGTGTTAGAAATGTATATGCTTCTGCGCTTGCAGATAGTAGAAAGGACCCTGGCAGTGTTAGAAATGACCCAACAGAGGGTACGCACAGCCGAAGACTGATAGTAATGCCCAGGAGCTCACACAGTGTGATGTGGGGTGTGGAATCACAAACTTCTTCAACTTATGTGCATAGAATAGATGTGCAGACTCATCAATAGACAATGAACCAACCAAATAGAGAAACCACCAAAATAATATATTTCCATCCAAAGCTATGGACACAATACAAAAGAGATAGATCCAGAGTCCCACCAATGGTGTGGTCCTCTGATCTTACCACAAGGTACTTCTCCTATCTGCTGGCTATCTCTAGACTCGAGCCCGCATGCTCCTTGTCGAGCTTCTGTAGACTTGGTCACCGTGCCTTGATCTCTACACCTTGCTGCCCTGGATGTCAGCCTAGGTGTGCAACCCTAACTCAGCTTGTCTGCAGCTCTTCAGCCTCCTATACACCTCCTGGATGTAGGCCCTATAAGTGCTGATCTGCTGCTCCAGATGATATGGAATGAGGCCAAGGGCCTCTGCTTTTATAGGCCCCAAGGGGCTGGGAAAATCTACCGACCCAGGCCCCTAGATCTGGCCAACCTGGTCGGTTCTTCCTGCCCCCCCCTGGCCGACTTTTCTGGCCCCTCCTGGGCCGACTTTACTGCCCTGTATAAGGGCTGTTCATGGGCTCTTTTGGGCTGCTGCTTGGCCCCAAGGGCAGCCCCCATTTGGCCCTACTCTTGGGCATATCTATGACCAGGTGGCCGGCCCACCATAGGCTCCACCTCTGCCCCTTCTGTCGTGCTGGTTCTGCCCTCTGCCAGGCTCTCTCCAGCCACGTGTGCAGCGCCGTACTGATCCGTACTGCTGCTGAGGTCAGCCGCCATGTGTCGCCATCATGCAGCCACTCCTCACCTCTGTCTGGAGCTCCAAATCGCCACTGATTTGCTCCTGTACCTTCTCTAGATGTGCTGCTCACATGACAGCCACGATGCTGTCCATGTGGCAGCCCCTTTCTCTCTTTTTCTGTGGGGTACTGCCCTAGGTCTCCCTCCCCCATGCTCTCCTCATATGGGGGCTTACAAATGGGGAGGTGACCATTCCAACAGGCAGCTCAACAGGTTGCTTGCTAGATGTAAACTCTTGGGTTGTCAGCGAAAGGTTCTTGGGAGCAGAGTCGGAGAACATTCGCGAGAGCCAAAGTTCACTAGATTACAAGGCAGCCTCCATTACACCTTTGGCTAGCACAAACATGACAGCCTGTTGAAGAGGCTGAAACACAAAGGAAGCTCCACAAGGATTCTAGTAAGTACCACCAAGTCAGATTATTTCCCCATCGTACTTTTCATAGAGCAGCCACTTAGGAGTTACAGTAGTAGGAAGTGACGATCCCAGATTAGCTCTACTGGGAGGAGGAGGTTTTGGGAGGCCATCACCCAGATCTGGACCCTAGATGGCAAACCCCTGAGTTAGGTGCATTGGACTGCGGAAGCCATCGAGAGGAGTAGGGTAGTAATACAAGAGCAAGCCGCCAATCCCTTTGAAAGGAGAGACCCTACTGCAGGAGCAGTAGCCTGGCTCACTAGGCTTGCAAATCAATATAAGTGCACGAGAATAGATATAGTCGAAGCCAGATGATCAGAGTACTCTTACCATTCCTCCCAAGCCAAGTGGGTTCAACAGGGCACGACCTATATCAGCAACTAGTGTTGGAGGTGGCAACTCTCACGTGGCTTTGGTGACACGTACACATGCATGGTCTATACATACTCCTTCCTTCGCATGATTCCAGTCTCTCTTCAGAGAATGCATGGCGCCAACCTCTCCTGGATTCCCTCGGCTAATGGCCACGAATCTCTGCACTCTTCACGGATCTGAAGGTTCAGGAATGATGATAAATAAGACTCAAGGCTGCACTGTGGATTCGAGGCGTATCTGATTCTCCAATTGGTTGTGGTGCTTGTTTCCTGCCTGGTTATCATGTAAACATTTCATGATCCTCCAACAAGCTCCGTAGAGATGAGGAGGATCATCGATGCTAGTTTCATTTAGTGCATGCAGCAATGTCTAGTTAGTAGTTGCATGGCGGCCACGCATCTTTGCACTCTTCACGAATCTAAAGGGTCACAAACAATGATAAATAAGAGTCAAGGTTGCACTATGGATTCAATGCGTATCGGATTCTCCAGTTGGTTGTGGTGCTTGTTTCCTGCATGGTTATCATGTAAACATTTCATGATCCTCCAACAAGCTCCGTAGAGGTGAGGAGGATCGTCTATGCTAATTTCAGTTAATGCATGCATTAATGTCTAGTTAGTAGTTGCATGACTAATACTTTGGAATTTCCGTTTCCTATCTTGGTTTTTTTACTCGCAATGAAGTACTATTAGGCTTGTGATGCATTTGTGGTTTTACACCTAGGCAGCTCCAACACCTTCACAGTGTGGTGAGCTAGATGCATATTAACTCTCGTTCAATAGCAAGTTGTTAAGGGCCAAGCATTCCAGGCCCCGGATAGGCCTTTAATGCGAGGAAATTTAGGCCCAGGTTCCCTCCACTGTTTTCGCAGCCCAATGGAGCCCATGATGAGCCTGATGGATGCTTTGTTCACACATAGCAAGATGCTTGAGGCCTTAAAGGCCCTCTGTGCAAAAAAGACCAGGAGAGGATGAAATCTCCTCGACCCTCTTCCAACAGTTTTAGGATTTAGTTAGCACCTGCTCCACCATGCTATCCAAGAAATCTTTGATTCAAGACAGATGCCCTTTTCGTGGATATGACTTATTTCTTAAGGAGAGGCAAAGCTGACATTCGATAATGGAGATGATCACCCTCTTGGATACAACCTACAAGATATTAGCCAAGATCTGTTTGCATCTATGTCCCCAACCTTATCCCTGACACGCCAACAAACTTTGTTTGAAGAAAGCATCTCTTCACGTTTTGGGAGGCCATTAATCGTCTTTGCCTCAGATAGAGGATATAGCCGTTCTAGAGGCCTAGCACGAGGGTTTACACAATGACTACGAGGAAGTCCAACAATCTGGTTGAGACAGCTCTCTTGGATTGGAAACGCTCTCAGAGTCAGGTCCACAGGTTGAGAGAAAATGGGTCACTTCAGTTAGTGTTCTGAGTGTATAGAACATGGTGGCGTACTTCAGCTAAAACCACCCACCTTGCACAAAAATCTCAGTGACTACTCACTGGACAGGCTATTGTAGCAAAGCTTCAGAGTAGTGACCAGGCAGGGCAAGCGTTGGGCTATGAACCAACAGCCAGCCAGTACTGTAACAAATATTTTATACCGGTAATTGATCACCAAATTTGTTAAGGACCGTACCTTCAGCGCAAGTACAATTGAGATGCCAACAATGAAAAGGAAAAAAGGCATCACAAAATCCGCCAACGTAATCCCATTCCATGGCGAATGGTTTATGGAAGGCCATAATCCACCTGCATCATCTACAAGTATCATGACCTGCGAAAGTAACCGTTGTGAGTGCACAATAAGCAAATTGCTGATCGCTATAATCAAAGTGGATAATCTTTAGCGGACACTTATTGACAACGCCCAAGCTGCCCCTCATCAGAAGCCATATGACAGCAATTCAATTGCAGACGATCTAGCTTTCAAACAGTACAAGTTGAAGACGTCACCCATGCTGCATATTTCGCTGGTCATATAAGAAAGAGAATTACCGCAATGGTTAAGCCTCTGAACACGTCGAGGGATGCAAGCCGCTTCCCCGAAGCTTGAATGTCTCCATTACCACAGGATGAGTTCTCTCCGAGGGGTTCTTCCCTGAGTAACAGTGGTGTAGAGACTGAGTCGAGATCATTTGGAGCATCTGGGGAAATCGAAATCTTCCCGATCTGGATATGCGAGGTTGTGGCAACTGATTCTCCCACTGACTTGGAATCGTGCATGGTTTGAATTTTGATGCTGAACGGCAACAAGCAGCAGCAGGATGTAGCTTCTATCAGAGAAGCCTTCCTTGGCACGTGAGTTTATTGACACGTTTCCACGCAGCTCAGATGCGCGCACACTTCGGTGCACGGCTGATCAGTTCACGTGTTTACAGAGTTTACCCTGATTTTGTTGAACAGCAACAAGCAGCAGACAACAGGTTGTAGCTTCATCAAGGATAACCTTCCGTGGCAAGTAAGTTTATTACTTGCGTGCACGACCGGACAGGTCGATCAGTTCACACATGACGGTGGGCACCACCCTCAAATCATGGATGGGCAAGATTGCCCGCCGCACATCTAGCCCACCACCCAAATGCATTCAATGCACCATGGGCGACCATGGGTGGTTTTAGCATGTAAACACGCTAAGGGAGGAGTGGTGGCGGTGGCCCTTGAGCACATAGATGCTCCAACAAGTCCATCTAACATTCGATTGGCCATCCATGTGCGTGAAGCATCGAAGCAAGACTGCTTCACCACTCCTGCCTCCCCTCTCCACTACACCAATTTGACCTGAATGCGGGTGGCAGGTAAGCCACCCCACAGGGCTCAAGGTGGTTAGACAAACGTCACACCTGATGACGTGGAAATAGGCCCTCAGGCAAGGGGGAGAGTCAACGAATCTTTTGACCTGAGTAGGTGGGTTTCACACTCATCTGATCAAGAATGAGTGCATGAGCATGTTTTCAAATTGGTAAAATTCTATTCGCCTGCAACTTTGGGCCCAAATAGGGGAATTGGCAAATCTCATCGAAGGGATGATGTCGCACCGTGTGCGGAGGTCTGAGACGAATTCTACCCTTGTCTAATCATTGAGCAAGTCCTTCGGCTACGTCCTATCATTGAGTATTTTGCAAGCTGCTCCATCTGTATGAATGTAAAAGTAACAAACACCGGATGGGAATACTGAGTGTACTTGTCCAAATACGTCTGAAACAAGCCTTAGATTATGGTTAGTTTAGTGCAAGTTAGGTTAGAAGGCATTTATGGTTATGTCCTGCCCTTTGCTACCTCCAATTGATTATATTCTCTAGGCTTTGCCTTCTCTTCTACTTCTTTGTCACTTGTTTGTCATTCTTCAAGCTCCAATAGTCTTATTCAATGCTTCCTACATTCTAGCAATTGTTGTGGCCATTGCCAGAGGATTACCAATTGCCTAATCAAGAAGGACAAATGGGTAGTCTAGAAGACATGCATACTAGGTTTCCAGCACCTCAAGCCACACCATATCCGACTTGGGCACAAGGCACCCCTACCCAACCGCTACTACCTACAAGCCTATGCCTAGAGCAACCCCAACCCACTATAGCCATCCATAAATGAGTACATCTCATTGCTTGCAACCTAATCTAAAATTTCGTCAGTAAAAGGTATGCAAAATGGATCCAAAGCTGTCTGAGCATTTAATTTTTGATGATCCACACGGACTCGGAGTTTGCCATTTTTTTAAAGACAATTACAATAGGAAAATCTATGGCATATATAAATCCAGCTTGTAGAAGTTGATCCACCAACTTTGACTTGCTTGGCATAATTGGGATTCATCCTATACCTTTGCTGACAGATTGGCTTACCATATGGGACTAAAGGTATCTTGTGCCGACATAGTTCAGGAGATGAAATCACATTCTTATATCGACAAATAGATCCCTTGTCAATCTGAGTTGCTCGATAGATAGGTTGATACCTACCACTACCATGGCTGGATGCTCTTGTGTTCCCAGATTCAACTCTTGTATAGGTTCTAGAACTAGTTGTTCATTTCGATACGCATGATTGTTACCGATACTTCACCAATCTCTCTTTCTCCCTCAATGTCCTTTGTAAAATTGCTTGGAAAAAGATCCTTCAGTTTAGCAATCTGTTCATTGCGCAATTTCCGCTTGATGTCAACAACTACTTGAAAAATGTCTATCTCAATTAGAGGCAGGATATGCAACTCTATTAACCGAGATTCAACATCTTGTAGAGATGGATCTTTAATTTCTAGATTCTTGGGAGGATGACAACAACTTGGAACCTTCTAAGGATTGGTCGATGTACACACATCGTGACCTTCTGTCTGAATGGTCATCTCCTCTATACCCCAATCATGTAGTACTTTTGCACTTTTCAGCCAAGGTCTCCCCAATAAATTTGGGTAGGCATGCTCCTCCATAGTGATCACAATAAAACTAATTGTATAATAAATCCTACCTATTGAGATGACCACATCTTGTAGCATACCCTTAGGGTCAACTGGTTGTTGATATGCCATATGCACTCAGGATAACAATGGTTTATATGACTTGAACTTCAGTCTTTGGGCAATTTCTTCAGAAATGATGTTCACTCTTGATCCTCCATCCACTATTACACGTGGTATAGTCTGCTTCTTAATCTTGATAGTGATGATTGAAACTTATTCGTCCACAACTGGTGTATCAATCATAGGCATTGTAGCCAAGGTTTGCACTTCCTTAGGTTGCTCGATGGATTTCTTGATCTGCTCAGCAAAGAAGTCATGACTGTATGGAGCTATTTGCATCACCTCGGCAAAAGTTAGATTGACTTGCATATTCTTGAACACTTCCCATGCTCGGGCTAGCTCTGCGCTAGTTTCCTATGGCATAACAAATTTTGTTTCCTTGGATCCAGATCTCAAGGATTCTCCTTGCTCGGTAACAAAGTGCCAGAACTGCTCGGGCATTTCAATTGCTGGTGCTTTTCCTTTCAACTCCCTTGCAATCTTTGCTACCAACTCCTTTTGTGCCTTCCGATTGATGTCCTTACCCACTACACCTTTTGACTGAGTAATTACTTGAGCATCACCTATTTCTAGCAATTCAACTATAACTGCTCGACATTCTGGATCTACCTCTTTCCTTTCCATGTTATTCTTTAAGAATTTTAAGTGTTCGACCCAAATTGGACAATCAGAACGTAAATGATTTTCTCCACAATAGATACACTTAATTTTAGACGAATCACTCTTCTCTTTACCATTCTTACCTTTGTCCTTTTGCTTGAGACGTGGAGGTTTGTTGTGTGGTGCTTGGTTATTAGGCAGTGACCTAGTCAAACTAACAAGTCATTGTTAGGCCTTCATGCTTGGGCCTTAAAAGAATTGGGCATCCGAGGTAAACCAGGTAACAATGAGAAGTGGTGTAACAAGTGTTCTAAAGGTGGACATGTGGAAGAGGAATGCAAGATTAAGTATTGCAATACCTGTACCAAGTTTGACCACGATGACTCAAACTGTTAGTTTAATGGCAAAAATAGACAACTCCATGCCAATTTATACGGTCTTTGTGTGTCTTTTGAGGCCATTGCTAGGCCTTCATGCCAATTCCATGCCAATTTGTACGGTCTTGTCTCATTTATTTCTATTTGTGCAACCTCTCAGATGTTGTGCTAGTCATTGATTGATATTTGTCGACTTTGTATCTCCTACATGAATCTCCAATGTGAAGTCTCATGCCACATGGGTCTCCTTTGTTTCGAGCTACAACATCCAATGACGTTAGCTAGGTATTAACCTTCAAATAACTATTAGTTGTACCATGCCAAAGTATATGTTTGAATTCTTCACACTTCTGTACATTGGAAATAAAAAATGTCTTGAGAGGAGATGTCCTTCACAAGAATTTCAAATTGGAAATGTATATGTGTATGCATTTGTATGTATACACACACACACACACACATGATATACATATGTATATGTATACATATGAGTGTGTGTGTGTGCGCACACACGTGCACACACACACACACACACACACACACACACAATGCTTTATGTGGAAAATTTTCTTGAAAAACAATTGCAAAAACATAGACTCATGAATAAAGTCTTCACATTCATAGCTATAACAATCCAATAAAGATAATATTTTATTGCAATCGGTAATTTCTTTTCATGTTTAAATTGTTGTAAGTGGTAATAGTTTCAAGGACATAAACTCGTGAATTAAATCTATGAATTCCAGTTTCACTGGCACGGAATGTATAGATTGCTCCAATCAAGCAAAAAGGAATAGGTCGATGAAGCTCCAGCATCCATGACATGTGTCGATGTAGAGTCCTCAAAGAAATCCATCATTCTTCTTTGAAAAATCTAAATTTGACCAGTTGATTAAACATCCCAAATTCTGAAATTTTGATTTCCCTCCAGCATCCACCACAGTTGGACTATTAGAACTAGTTGAACTGTTATTCGATTGTTGTTGTTAGACTCCAAATGAACTATCAAAATCTTTCCAATGATAGTGTCCGCAAACACATTGAGAAAGCTAATACAATTCAAAAATATGTTGTCCACTGGGATTTTGAAAAATGTATTACGAATAAGATAATAGATAGTCGGGTTGTAATTGGACTATCGGATTGTTTGTCCACATAATAAGTGACATCGGGTTGTAATTGGACTATCGGATTGTTTGTCCACATAATGCCAACTGTTTGATCATTATTTGCTGAATAAAAGATTAGCACAAATACCTTGATACTTTCAAAAATTCTTTTTACTGAGATCATACTTAAAATCCATCTTTCGAACTATTTTCAACCTTCAGAATGCATCAAACCTTCATCAGATTGCCTGAAACTTGCTCGGACTTTTTTCTGCATACATATTGTCAGACGGTTTGTTGAATTACTATTTGCTTTTTATCATGCTTGCAAGATTTCATTTGTCAACCTTGATCATATGCCAAGTGTCTCCATATTTTTGGTATGAGTAGAGGTGATTAGGGGACTCCTCTGGGCTCTTTTAGCTCCATTTTGGGCTCTTTTGGCTCCAGGTTAATCTCCTCCTTTTACCCTCATCTTTCAAACTTATCATTTCATGAACATTAGCATTAACATCAACACTTACATTGTCTGTATTTGTTTCTGAACTTTGCCAACATTGGAATCTAACTGTAAACCAAAATCTAATTGCATGGTAATCTT
This sequence comes from Dipteris shenzhenensis, assembly GCF_047967505.1. Classification (NCBI taxonomy): domain Eukaryota; kingdom Viridiplantae; phylum Streptophyta; class Polypodiopsida; order Gleicheniales; family Dipteridaceae; genus Dipteris; species Dipteris shenzhenensis. The sequence goes on along the minus strand of NC_141627.1, from coordinate 8,909,273 downwards.
TGATGAGAAATCGGAATGGAAAACATCAAATTCTTAGGAGATCGACACGCCAATTACTTAGTCACCTATAGAAAAGGTTGACGAAGAAGATCAAGAATTGCTAGAGACACCCCGAGAAGAAGAACAACTCAGACGGTCTACTAGGAAAAGCAGACCACTAGCAAGATTGACATATGCTCATAAAGGAAAAGGAATTCAGGTTTCAACTACCAATTATGCTCTTATGACTACCATCATGGCTACAAAAGAGCCAGTGTACTTCAAAGACACAGTTGACAAGCTAGAATAGCAAACTGCTATTAATGAAGAAATGGAAGCTTTGTCCAAAAAGAGCATTTGGGAATTATGTGAACTTCCACCAGGAAAGAAGGTCATAGCAAACAAATGGGTTTATTGCACAATTAGGGAGCCAACCACCTCATGAATGTCAACTAGTGTAATGTGCTTCTACCTAGGTTAATCATGCATTTCTAGCAACTTTTGAATACTTATACTCTTGCATCAAAAGATATTTTATTTTATGCTTATTATCATGTATGGCTTCTAAATAATTCCATTTCAATTGAAACCTACCCTACAAGTTCTCAATGCTTAATGAGTAAAAAGGTGCATAGCTCAAGTAATAAGATCAAGTATTATCAAAAGGATGCACCTATTTTAATCACCACTTGAGAGATAACACATCCTATGTGATTCTTGAAATACTTATCCAATTCATTTGTAAATGTTCTAGAAATCTTGGTTATTGGATACATTTGTTTTAATCACCACTCGTGAGATCACATATCATCTATGAAATGCTACAAATACATATCTAATTCAATGTTTTTTGTCATGAAAGTTTGTGTCTCCAATAGCATATTCATGGAAAACATCAATAACTTGTGAGGCGCCTTGTAACATGTCACACTCCATTATTTCATTTGATAAACAAATTTAAATATACAAAACCTTATAATTTTGACTATAGAGGATGGAGGCTAAAAAATGAACACCATGATAAAGGAAAAGATGACCGAAAGCATGTTGTTGAATTTCCATTAGAGAAGGCCTCTATAAATAGGACCATCATATCCAATCATATTTTTAGATGGTTCTAATCCATCATATCCAATCATATTTTTATCACTCCATACCCCTCTAGGACCACTCTACTATCGCTCACAATTACAAACTCAACACACTATTGTGCTTTTAGCATCACCTTCTCATTACCCCCCTTGATGCTAACCTAAACACATATCTAAAAGAGATGTCCTTTAGAGCCCTTAGGCTGATTATTTGTATCTTTTTTTTCTCCAAAGTTTGCCTCATCACTCCAGCAATTTCTTTCTGTGTCTGAACTTGTTACACTTCTTGCACTTTGGCTTTCCTAGCTTGTCTAAGCAGTTCTTTTCTTCATGACCCATCTTTCCACATATTGTGCATTTGGTTCTTTTGGTGTAGAAGACACTCTTTGATGCTCTTGTATTCTCTAGTTCTTTCTTTTCCTTCACCTTACCCTATTATTCCAATAGTGCTGCTTCAATCTTATGTACTTTCATCTTAGGGCCATTTTTAAAGGTAATAACTACTTGCTCATAGCCACTATCTTGCAAATCCACATCGTTTAGAAGCATTGCACATGCTTCCTCCTCATCAATATCTTTTCTCTCACACTTGAAGTTGTGTTTTCAAGCTTTTAAACTGGTTCACCAATGTAGTTATGCTCTCACCCTCTTTCAGCTTGAGCTTGTAAAAATTAATTTTTGGGTTCTTTGCTTGTGATCCAAACAACTAGTCCAACTCCCCCAAGCTTGTTTTGCATCCCATATGCCAGTGATATGATGCAATACATCATCATGCAACCAATTTGCAATTATCTCCAGTGCTTCGTGATTCCTCTCCTTCTACGTTACATCCTTCTCTTTTTTTTTTCTTCTTCACTTGATGTGCCCTCGTCAAATAAGTCCCACAAGTCTTTTCTCATTAAGTGGTACATTGTTTTCATAAACATTCCCCATTAAACTTAGAAATATTCACAACCACAAACACCAGTAATTTTAATGGAAACGTCCTACGACTTGGCAACAAGATCAAGGGTGGTGTCTAATCTTGTATAAGCACAAGTATGAATGCAGAAAAAAAAGTTTTTCCTTTTGAATCATGTGCAAACTTTGAGCAGTTCACGAGTTACGGCATGTCAATTCTTTTGGTGATGTGGTAGTGTATGTTCATATGCAACATGTGTATTGTGTTCCACAAGATATTATCATGTGCCACATGTTAGCAACAACAAGGGAGTCTATCTTTGTGTTGAGGGGTATTTAGGCACCTAGGCTAAGTCAAAGTCATGTGGAAGCTGGAAGGTCATAAGTCATATACATGAGTGGCAGTTACAAAGAACCATAGTGGGCAGTTATAACTCCTTTTGGGATCTTCTTTGTAACGGTTCTTGATATGTAATAGTTAGACTGTTGTTTGATAGTATTCAACCTACATATTCCCTTTTTGGCAAGCTCAAGGCTGATCCTATGCTGATCTAAAGGACAATTATCCATCTTTCTGAATAGAAGGAAGTAATTTTGTTGTAGTTCCAATGCTCAAGCTTGCTCTTTGCTGAAAACTATATTTTGCTTACTACTTGTCTTTCCGACCATGATCTGATTGTGTATACTTGTGCTTGCTTCATGTTAGTGGTTGGAAAGGCTCAGTTCTTGAATGTTCATGGTTGAATATACCCTAAACACATTTGGTGATCCTGTAGTTGGTTCTTACCTTTAGAATCTCTGGTTTACCAAAGGTGGCAGTTCTTTTCGATTAGAAGCCGTTAATCCATGAAGCCAAAAATGATGAGGATGGAAACTAACAAAGATGCCAGTTGATTTCCCTCCATGAAGAAGTATATGTCGAGTTCTTGAATGGTGCAATTCAAAGGCTGGAAAGCTAGTTCTTTTGTAGTAAGTTTCTTGCATTGGATCGTTATTCTTCAGCTTCTGTTGGTTTGATATTTTTCAAAACTTTGGAGAGAGAGTATTAGAGCCTACCTCAATCTTCATGCCAAATCTAAGCAACTCTTCAAGCTTGAGGGTGGCAGGTTGATGAGCAACAATCTTTCCAAGGTTCCTTGTAGCTTTGAGCTATGAAGTTTCAAGCAAGAGCTTACGATGGTAGCGTGATGAGCAATGATTGTTCAAAGGTTCTTTGTTGCTTCAAACTTTGGGAGAGCTAATCTTCTTTGTTGGATGGATGGTCCTAGTGAGTTGTTACCCACCAAGTCACTTGTCTTTACCTTCCTACTCATGGAAGGGATGAACAGAATCAAAAGCTCATGGAGAATTTTCATGATATGGATCATATCTGGATCAAAAGGTCCCAAAAGATCTCTATTGAATGGTTGGCTGCTTTGTCTGCTTCTTCCAGCTCCCTATTTTATTGCATGTCTTGAAGATAGACTCGTTGGCGACCGGTTACCTTCCTTGTACCACCCAAATAGTGTAGAAAGCATTGCACATTTTTGTCTCAAATCACACCTCAAATTTTGCCTCAAATGGATGGTTGAACAATGGCAGTGAGCAAAGACATTCCAATGCAATGAAAAGTGGATGAATGATGAAGAGAAGCAATGACCTCAACATGAGGAAAATATGGACCTAGAGTCAACCATCCAAAGCAATGAGATTTGATTCTATATCTCTATTGGCAGCAAGGAGAGCAGTGTGGACATGATGAGCTAATCTTCTTGGCAAGGGATGGGCAATGGAGTATGGCAGCGTCAATCTTTCATGGTGGTTGAGCACTTGTGAACAGTGAGGCGGCTAGTTTTGAATCCATTCAGGGATCAAACTCAAGCCCAAACTTTGTTATGAGTTCTTTGCAAGGAGTCCTCTATGGTAGTAGATTGAAACAGTTTAGCAGGATGATCTAATGTGAGGTGAAAGCTTGTGGACATAGCGGGCATAGAGATGGAGTCTCGTGTCACATGATATGATGAACATGGGCCCAAATAGGAAGCACTGACCTATTTTTCCAGAGGCAACTGGAAGGCATCTCTCCCAATGCAATCACATTTGTTTGCAGCTTGAAAATTGTTCACAGATGCATATATGTCAAGACAAACAGTGGAAGTGTGCTTGGAATTGACAAACAATGTGCTTATGCATGACCAATCCTAGAAGGGTGATTGTCATCTTGCTCCAATGTGCTTTGCATTTCATAACTCGTGCAATAATCCAAATGCAATATGGGAAACACTTAAGGATATCCCTCAATAGTATAGAAGATCATGAGAAAAGAACACATAGCTTGCAGTCAGGCTAACTAGGCTTAACATTTTACTTAGCTTGCTCTACAGTGCAAGGTTCTGAGCTTATGAAGATTTCACTTTCATAATATTCTTGGATGAAATGGTTATCTCTAAAGACAAAGAATGATTCAAAGTGCAATCTGGTAGTGTTTTTGACTTTCAAACATCAGATGCAGTCTCGTTTTGACAATCCAACCATAGTTCGCAGTCCGACACTGCTACAGTCCAACAGAATTTCGACCTTGTTTTCAAGTCCCATTTGGCCTGCGAAGACAGCCCGACATAGTTTTGAATGTCAAATTCTAAAGTCTTCCGACCGATCTAAAGCATAAATCCAAAGTTTGAACAAACTGAAGCATGTATTTGAGGTACATTTATCTCAATATTTTATAATTCGGCTCAACAAAAAGTTTCACTATTTTCTAATCATCATGGCAAATTCAAAGCAAAATAAGTGTCAGAGGCTGCATTGCTTGTTGTCTCCAAATTTTGATCACATAAGGAAAAGGATTGTTATCTTCATTTGTGCAAGCATTGCAAGCAACATGGTCACTGGAGGAAATATTTTCCATCACTTTTGGATGACAAGTTCAATGAGATCTTTCCTACTTAATGTGAGGCAAAGTCTGATCGAAAGTTTAGGAAGTTATTGGATAAGCTCTTAGAGTATTCAAATTTGCTTGATGATGCAAAAGCTTGGCATTCAAATTTTACAGAGGTGATTGGAGATCTCGTCAATATATTTTTGACATCTCAAAGCTTCAACAAACAGATCAAGTTTTGCAGTCCAAGTATATGCACAAAGAGGACAAGGATTCCAATTTTGACTCCAATTCCAACTCAGATTCCAAAGATGGTGGTAAGATTTGCAATGCTAGCTCAACTATTTCTGATCATAATCAACGGGATATAAATGTTCCAGATAGGTTCAATTGGACATCCAATTCAAATAGTTGGACAATAGTCCAAATAATATATGCAGTCCGAATATTTGCAAAAGAGGACAATGATTCCGATTTTGACTCCAATTCCAACTCAGATTCCAAAGATGGTGGTAAGGTTTGCAAGTCCGAATATATGCACGAAGAGGACAATGATTCCAATTTCTACTCCAATTCCAACTTAGATTCCAAAGATGGTGGTAAGATTTGCAATGATAGCTCAACTATTTCTGATCATAATCAACAGGATGTAAATCTTTCAGACAGGTTCAATTGGACATCCAATTCAAATAGTTGGACAATAGTCCAAATAATATATGCAGTCCAAATATATGCACAAAGAGGACAATCATTCCGATTTCAACTCTGATTCCAACTCAGATTCCAAAGATGGTGGTAAGATTTGCAATGATAGCTTAACTATTTTTGATCATCATCAACAGGATGTAAATGTTTCAGACACGTTCAATTAGACATCCAATTCAAATAGTTGGACAATAGTCCAATAATAGTCTGACTGGAGTCCGACAACAAGCAGCCCAAACAGTCGGACAATAGTCCAATAAAGTCTGTCTGGAGTCTGACAACAAGCAGCCCAAATAGTCGAATAACAAATCCAATCAGTTAGAAAGCAATACTACAAGGTCTGAAAGCTAGAAAGGGGTGTATGCAGATGATCAGAATTCAAAAGTTTCATATGATGAGTGTGCATGCTTTGCATTTGCACCATCTTTTGCTATTGATGTGATGTGGAAGCAAGAGAAGATCAATCTGCATGCAATCTTTGATGAGCCTAACTACATGAATCCATAAAACAAGTAGGTTTGGGGTACATTCGTGATCAAATTCAAGTCAATGGTTTAAAGCATATCAAAGTAACGGAGTGAATGATGTTTTTGATATCTATGCACCATCTGTGGCTATTAATTATGCAGAGATTGCATCTTTCATGGATGAGGATGATCTTAAGGAGTATGCAATCAGCTCATATGTGAGTATTTTTCCTATTTGGGATGAACCAATGGATCCAATATTGTAGATGATCAAGCATCAACTCTCAATATTGAGGATACAAGCATGGTTCACCCTGAGAAGGATGCAAAAGAGCAAAGAAAACAAAAGAAGTTGGATGCAAAGAAGGAAAGAATACCTTGTACTCGAAAGGTGCTTCTGCCAAAATTGGTTCGCTTTTGTTTATTGAAGCAACATGCTTTGCAAACTTTTCTAAGAAACCGAAGCTTAGGAATTCCAATTGCCATATTCTGATTTCTGAGCTATATCTAAGCTTTTGAAATTGACATGTCCATATCTTTTATGCCATACTACAGAAAGTGGCATCTGTTGCGGTTGAGTTGACATGGCATGCAAATCTCGTACTAAATCTAGCATTCTAAATAAGCGTCCCTTGTTGACTGCTTTTCCTACTAGAGCTGATATCCTCTGGCTTTGTCTCTGATAGTGCATTCATCTCCATCAAAGATGACTTGATAGTTGTGTTCCGTCCTTTTCCCAACTAACAGGAGGTTCTTGTTGAGCTTTGGAACATAGAGTACATCTTTAACCAATCCTTTCATAGTAGTGAAATTGTTCGTAGGGATAATGCCTTTCCCTTGAACTAGATTCGATGTGTTATCTGTAGTGTAGATAACGTTCTTATATCCTTCTAATGGTTTCATTTATGTGAACCATTCCTGATGCTTTGTCATATGAGATGACGCACCACTGTCAATGTACCAAGGATCCTAATCTTCTTGATCGACTTAATAATTGCATTCCCCTTTTGAATTGCAATCTATGTCAAGATACACTATTTCAGTCTTTTGCATATCCTCAATTGCAAGAAACATATTCTTAGGTTCATTGGCCTAATGACTGTGACTTGAATGTCCACCGCAATGATTTCCTCTTCTTGGGAAATTCTCTTGATTGCTGTTGGATTGACCTCCTTGGTCGTATTGTTTCTTGCGGCAATCTCTTTCATAGTATCCAACTTATGATAGTAATTGCACTCAATGTTTGACACATTGGTGGATGCATTCCCTCTTCCTTGGAATCTTCCTCTCTTGGAATGATGCTATTGAGGATGATGTTGAATATGAAATTGTTGATGACTTTGTTGTTGCTGATGATGACCACTTCGCTGAAATGTTCTACCTCTACCTCTGCTTCTATCTGAAGCTATGAATGCTTGATCATTGGAATGACCTTTGCGTGTGTGAATGGTATGAGTCTTGAGTTCTTCACCAAGTAACACTGAGATGACTTGAACCATTTCTGCAGGATTCATTGTCTGTCCTGCTGCTACGAGTTGATTGTTGTAATCCTTGACCCTGAGTACGTAAGCATGACCAGTTTCATTGCTATTGTGGAAACTCTAGTTTATCTATTTCTTAGTGTGAGAATCCTAGATGTGTTCTTAGACTCGTAAAGAGCTGTGAACATATCCCATGCTTCTGTTGATGTGTTGACTGTGTTGAGCTGTCTTAGCATGACATCTTGCACATTCTACTTGATCAAATGATATGCATATTCATCCTTCTTAACCCATTCTGCCTGTGCTCGGGCAATGGTAGGATCTACTACAGTTGCGAACACTAGTGGTGCAGGCGTAGATCTTGTTACTGGTGGTGCGGCAATGGTGGGAGTTATGGCTCGACTGCTTTAAGGTCTAGGTGTAGACCCATCGACATACTCCCATTTGTCTTAAAGTACAAGAATGGTATCCATTCGATATTTCCATGTGCTGTAATTAGAGTTGTCTAGCTTAGTAGATGCCTCCAAATTGAGGTTGCTAGTGGTAGACATGGTGCAAGAAGTGTACTCAAAGTGCCTATGAAATCATTGTCTGAATCAACTATAAAAACACCGTCTGTGTATCAACTAAAATCTGAACTATTGGTGAAGATAGAACTGTAATATATAATCCAATTTGTTACAAGGCTTGTGCCAAATGAAAGAATAGCCAAGAGGATTTACAAGGCTTAAATGATGTGCACAATGCCATGAAATAGCCTAGAAGGCATTACAATGGTGGCATGTGAGTGCAAAATGTACAATGTGCAATCTATCTGATCAATTGGCCAATGTCTGACTTCGAGTAGGAACTATTTGGGAATTTTTAGGCATGGCTTTGATTGGTTGCTTTGGAGTTCTCTCCCTTAAGGATGATCTAATGTACTCTGATCTAGATTTAGACGAACCGTCGAGCGATGAAAAAGCAGCAAATAATCCAATTTCTTTGTTCATTTTAGGTGGTGGGTCAGATGTGTCGATGTAGAGTTGATGTGTGTGCAAAAAGTGGATTTGTTGCTAAGGCTCAAAAGTGTGTGATACTGGCACCAAAATGTGTGCGTGATGTGACAAGCGCATAGAGCATGAAAAATCGAGTGTTTTTCCTTTTTGGGCATCCTCAAATTCTTCCTAGATCAAGAGATATCACTTGAACTAGGTGGAGGGGCAAAAAAAGGTGCAAAGAATCGTGCTTAGAAACATGTATAGTTATCTCAATCATGACTAGAACTGCAAAACATCAAACTTTGCAACAACAAATGTGTGAAGTCCCTCAATGCTAGCAAATTATCAGACCTATTCTCAAATTCAGTGCTACAATTAAACGAGCCTACAGAATATGTCTTAAAGCTCAATGCAATCAAAGTATGTCTCTTCTCCACCATAAGAATAAGATTTGCACAAATTAGAGGACTAAACCACAAGGGTTAATATGGTATGTGACAATGTGTGATCAATGTGATGGCAAGCCTAGAAAAAGCGCCTATGCTTCCTGAGTGATGATGGATGCTTACTTGTAGGTATTAAACGGAAGCTAGAATATAAGAATTGTTACATGAGTGGTTTGGTTTGACCATTACTACGACAAATGTGCTCCACGAGCTTATCTCAAAGCCACTATATGTGCAGAGCAACATAGCCACTATAAATGCAGAACAACATAGAGCTCATGATTGGATCAATCACATCAACTCCATGTAGGAGACCTTGCAAGTAGAAACTATGCCTACTACTGACATAAATAATGCATGTTTGTTAACCTTGTGGCAACACTGGCCAGAAGTGCAATCTAGGACAATAACTATGAGAGCATTGTGTGTGTAGAGTAGCGACAAAGCTCCGCTTGTAATATCTTCAGCCTGAAATATGGTATGATAAATCTTAAAGGAGGAGGATAGCCAAAATCCTCTCTAGAAGATATCTAATCATACTTGCAAAATCAGGATCTAGAGAGAGAAATACTAAATCTAGAGAGAGAAAGACTAAAAGCGTCACTTTCTAAGGTCCCTCCACTTTGTGTAGAGACCCAAAAGGTCCCCCCCAAAAGTGGAGGAACTCTTGTCCAAAAGGTCTCCTACAAAAGAGGTCCCACCACGGAGGTACCTACGGATTGTGTAGAGACCAACATGTATAAATATCTCTCAATGGAATGAAGCTCCCACTCTTTGGGGTTCAGTGTTCAAGCTCACTATTGTGTTCATGTGATTGATCTCCATTGCATCCATGCTCTCTTACACTATTGTGTTCTAGCATGCCCTTGCCCTTGTACTCTCTACCCTTTTACTCCCTCCTCCTCCTTCCTCCCTCCTCCTCCTCCTCCTCACTCATCCTTCTCCTCCTCCTTCCCCCCTCCTCCCTCCTCCTCCTCCTCCTCTTCCTCCCCCCTCCTCCTCCTCCTCCATCCTCCTTCTCCTCCCTTCTCCTTCTCCTTCCTCCTCCTTCCTCCCTCCTCCTTCCTCCCTCCTCCTCCTCCTCCTTCCTCCCTCCTCCTCCTCCTTCCTCCACCCTTCCCCTCGAATCCGCAAAGGAGACTAGCTCTCCACTCCTCAACCTTGGACTCCTCCTAAACCCTGCAACCTCCTCTAAACCCTGGAACTCCTAGTTAGGTCTCTCAACCCTGTCCCCCTTTCGAACCCTGAAATACCCTTCTAAACCCTTGAACTCCCGTGGAGGCGAGAGCCTCCATCAATCGTTATAATCAACCCCTCGTTCTCATTCATGCGAGCATGAGATCTGCTTTCCACACTTTAGCCTACACCTCTCACTGGAACACGACCCGAGGACCTATGCTACACTTGTGAACACCTATGCTACAATGATCAATGACACAACTATAGGTGACCAACACCCTCGGCACTTGGGTAAACAGAGACAACATTTGGTGCTGCTCCCGGAGAACGATGAACCCGGATCTCCTGTATGATAGATGGGGATACTCACCACTATACACTTGTGATTCCTAGAGAGGCATGCTATTTGGCTCTCTTGAAAAGTCATTATGTGGCATGGTATCCTCTTGGATTTCCATGCTCGAGTCCTATTGCGGGAGCAAGACTGAACTAAGTTGTAGCATTCTTTGGTAGAGTTCCACATTGTCATTCTCTGGAATCTATTTGGATTGTTGCCCATCCATGCTATCCGCATTGAGAGTAGGTGGAGAGTCTAATTCCCATTCTGGCGATAATATCAATGTTTCAAAGTCCTCTATATCTTGTGTTGAGAGGGGTGTAGAGTCATCCTCTTGCTCTATTGCAAAAACAATTATTATGGCCAATAGATGAGCAATGTAGCTTTTGCCATTATGTGTAGTGGATACATAATTGGTTAGTAGCAAGGATATGTGTTGAGCCCAGTCTTGTAGTTTTGCTCTACCAAGGAGTGTAAGAGTTTTTACTGATATACAGTTTTTTCTCACTCCTATATGATTGAAAATGTCAGCCAAAAACTTAGTTGCCTATGTGCATATGGGATCCAGAATCATATCATGGCGTATTCCCCCACTTTGTGACTTTGTGTTAGGTTGGAATAAATCCTGAATTTTAGAGAATTTTGCATCCAAATGTTTCTTTGGATATTCTTCTTGTGCCTCTGCAAATGAGAAAGCAACCTGCATAGTGGATCTACTGAGGTAGATCTGTAAGGGCTTTTCTTTATATGTTACTGTGCCATACTTATCTTTCTCCAACTCTCTGCTTTTATATGATGTTATAAATTGACAAATGTATTCTATCATAGTAGGTGTTGATAAGGAGGATTTTAGCTTCTCAAAAATACTACCTAGTCCCTTTGACTGCAAGAAGTTGTAAGCATCGGGTGACATGGCGAATGTTGAGACTCGTGGCCATACAACCTGTATTGTTCCATCTATTGCTAGCTCTTTGTTGATCTGGTCATCAAGGTGTCATGCACCTACATCCTGTATAGTCAATTGCTTTGCCTCAATTTCTCCTGCCTCTAGGACCCTTTGGTTCTGTGGCATTTCTTCTTGGCATGTTGCATTTATTTGCTCATCAGTATCACTGTCCAAGATCACTAGCCTTAGTCGTTTTGGTGCTGAGACCTCTAGGTCGGTGATTCTAGACAGTGTCCTTCTTCAGGTTGGTGATTTGAGGAGGGTTGTTGAGGTTGAGGCTTGGGCCGTTTGGAATCCCATCGACACCACATGTCATTCCGTCTGCCACATTAGCAGGTGCCCCATTGTGTCACATCATCTTATCCTCGTGCCACGTGTCATCATACCTTACCTACCATGTGTCACCCCTATCCTTGTGCCACGTCAACAAATCCTATCCTCTTGCCACATCAACACCTTATCTGCCATGTCATCACAGCCACATCAGCATAACCATGTCAGCTTCCACATCAGCATTGCCACATCACCTTGCCACATCACTTGTGCCACATCATCTACCACATCACCTATGCCACATCATCTGCCACATCACTTGTGCCATGTCATCACTACCATATCATCTGCTGACATCATCATCTGTGCCACCTCAGCTGTCCAGTCAACTTTGACCTCTGTAGGCACACACAGTGCTCCACAATCACCTCATGTGACCACTCCTACCACCTCAGCACAGGGCTCCACTGGCACACCTCTTGCTAGGCCTAGTGCCACATCATCACTACATGTGACCCACAGTAACACATCATCATTGAGCACCATTTGCACTCCTTTTGCCTCTCCACCTAGATCAAGTCGTATCTCTTGATCTAGGAGGAATTTGAGGGTGCTCCAAAAAGGAAAGTCACTCATTTTTTCATGCTCTACGCGCTTGTCACTGTTAGATATCAATGCTCCACTCTCGTGTAACTACGCGGGAACCAGCTAACTCTACTTGTAAGCCCCCCATATGAGGAGAAGGCATTTGAGTAGCTCGGTTATCCGGTAGGTCTTGGTTTGGACACCAGATGGGGGCCATGTGTGGCCTGATGGCTGGACGGCTTCAGATAGAGTTGGCACACCACCAACTAGGCTACATGCAAGTGCGAGAAGGCATCCCTTGACTGACCACACTGAGGGTAGACGGAGCATTTCCCGGGGCAACCCACTCTCGAGTTGCAGGGCCCGTTTGGAGCCTCAGATGATCCCGAATGGCTTTGGGCCGAATGGTAACCATAGGTCAATTGCTCTGTTTTGCGCACCGGTTCTATGGTATGGTCGGTGGCCTATTTCGAGACCAACCCCCAATTAATTGTTTTGGGCAGACAGGGTCAGTCACCCAATTGAGCCTAACCGACTACGACTGGTGGCTATATAAGAGTAAGCCCGTGAAGCCCATTTCATCATTGGCTATAGCAACTTTGATTCCTTAGCATCCAACCTCCATCTTCTACTGTTTCCAGCACGCCATCGAAGCTTCTTTCACAGGAGCGCACGGTTGGGAGGCAGCGCCATCTATTGTATCAGTTCTACAGTAATCAAATTTTTGATTCTTCATACTATCTTGTTTTCTCTCTTGCGTACGAGATCCTATTATCTATTGAGCACAGACGTATTATTATTTTCTTACAGTCACATCATGCGCACATTTTGGTGCAAGTTACACTCACATTTAGGCTCGCCAACAAAACCACTTCCTTCATGCACATTCGCCTCTACATCGATGCATCTGACCCAACACTTAAAAAGAACAAAGGAAAAGGAATTATTTGATGTTCTTTCATCGATCGACGGTTGGTATAGATCTAGATCAGAGTAGACTAGATCACCATAGAGGGGATGCTTTGAATTTACCCAAGTTGCCAATCTAAGCAATGCTCAAAATTCTCGACTAGTACCTACTCGGAGTCAGTCCATGCACTCACATACGGTTTCACATCATTACATTACCTAAAACCTTACGTTCATTAGTTCACTGAGCAGACTTCAGAGAGTACAGAGGCATTGCAGATTGTTTCAATGAGTAGATAGCACTTGATTTCACACACACATGCCACCATTGTAAAGCCTATTCGGCTATCTCACGGCATCGTGCACATCATTTCAGCCTTGTAAAGCCTCTTGGCTATTCTCGGCATCATTGCCACAAGCCTTGTAATATAGATCAGATTTTATATATTGTAGTTCTATCTTCACCGACGGTTCAGAGATTTCACTTACCATAGTCAGTGTATTTGCAGTTGATTCATACAGAGATTTTCACGACACTTTTGAGTACATTTCTTGCACCATGTCTACAACTAGCAACCTCAATCTGGAGGCATCTGCTAAGTTAGACAACTCCAATTATGGTACATGGAAATACCAAATGGAGACCATTCTTGTACTTCAGGACAAATGGGAGTATGTCGATGGATCTACACCTAGACCATTGGCCAATCCAGCCACAAGTAGCTCTACTCCATCTATTGTCACAACACTAGCAACGGGATCTACAGCTACACAAACAGTTTTCACACTAGTAGCAGATCCTGCCATTGCCCGAGCTCATGTAGAATGGGATAAGAAAGACAAGTATGCCTATCATCTGATCAAGAAGAATGTGCAAGATGTCATGCTAGGATAGCTCAACACAGTCAAGACATCAAAAGAAGCATGGGATATGTTCCCAAAGCTCAGCAAGAACCTTTTGTCAGTAGGTCAAATGACGGAACACAATTATCGAGTCACTTTCGATGGTGATGAATGCACTATCAGAGACAAATCCAAAAGATGTCAGCAGGAGGAGGAGGAGGAGGGAGTAAAAGGGTAGAGAGTGCAAGGGTAAGGGCATGCTAGAAGACAATAGTGTAAGAGAGCATGGACACAATGGAGATCAATCACATGAACACAATAGTGAGCTTGAACGCTGAACCCTAAAGAGTGGGAGCTTCATTACATTGAGAGATATTTATACATGTTGGTCTCTACACAATCCGTAGGTACCTCCATGGTGGGACCTCTTTTGTAGGAGACCTTTTGGACAGGAGTCCCTCCACTTTTGGGGGGGGACCTTTTGGGTCTCTACACAAAGTGGAGGGACCTTAGAAAGTGTAGGCTTTTAGTCTTTCTCTCTCTAGATTTAGTATTTCTCTCTCTGGATCCTGATTTTGCAAGTATGATTGGATCTTTTCTAGGGAGGATTTTGGCTATCCTCATCCTTTAAGATTTATCATACCATATTTTAGGCTCAAGATATTACAAGCAGAGCTTTCGCTACTCTACACACATAATGCTCTCATAGTTATCGTCCTACTTATTAACCCTGTGGCAACAATGGTCTCAATTATTTGCTACCATGGCGTCAGATGAGCAAGAAAGAGAAATGGAAAGATAGATGCTCCCATCACTCCAATCCAAGTTGCAAAGTGCCGAGACTGAAATTATGAAGCTCAAGGAAAGCATGGCAGAACAAATGCAGCAACAGCTCCTTGCACAAAATGCTCTAGCAGAAAGTGGAAAGGATGCCCTATAAGCCACAGTTTCTCTCCAAGAAAAACACCTACAGCTATCTGATGCCTTGAACCAAAAGGAAAAGGTTGAGTTATCCCTCTCCCATATGCAAGCCACTTGTGATGATATCAAGAAGGAATTGGTGCACTTAAATGAAAGATTACTACTTAAAGAGGATCAGCTCCATGCCACATTAGACATAAACAATGAGTTGTAGAATAGCCTCAAAGAATGTAAACGTCAAATTCAACCACTAGAGAAGGAATGCATGGCATCAAGTGAGATACTTGTGCACACCAAAGCAGAACTGGACGCTCAAGATAACTCCTAGAAAAATCCAAAATTAAAGTTGTTAATGCCTACCAGAAGCGACAAGGCTCTACCAAAGGAATATGTGGTCTACTACCTTCAATCTAATCTCCCCTATCTTGCCACTCTCTATTCTGATCTACTCACATCCCTCCCTAACACTAGTACTATCCTCCATACCTTTCCAAAAATCCATGCTAATCCATATTCCTTGCCATCCCTCTTTGCCCATGCCTCTCAACACTATCGCCTAATCCAAGAATCTAACTCCTATCATCCGGTTATACCCGACTTTTTTCCAACACTTGACAATCCATCCCTTGAGGATTATCAAGTTGCTAAATCAATTTGCCCTTCTCTCCCTCCACTTTCCACAAACATCCCTACTTCTACCTCCTCAAATTCACTACTTGCTTCGACCTCAAGCTTTTCCCCTATAACCTCTTCCTCTCCCCCAAGACCACATGTTCCTCCAATCTCCCTTGAGTTTTCAATGGAAGACACCATTAATGATTCCATCAATGAGCTTCAAGAATTGGACAATCCAATTTGCACACCCTCATGGGAGTTGTAACAAGATACAAATAGGATTCCCAGGCCCGGTAATCCCATTGGTGATTTTTGGAGGCAATACCGAAACATGCAGTTAAGAGGAGGATGGGACCTCTTCGGAATTTCAATGAGTATCCGCCAAGCACAAATCACTCCAGAGATCAGTATGAAATTGGAGCCACAGCCTGCTTGGCGTAGACCAAAGCTGTTCAATGAAAAGTACCTCCTTGAATACATACAGGCTCCATCTTCCCTTCGCACGCATCCCACATTTGATGCGGTTCCCTGTCACTACCGGTGGGATGCCAATCATCATGATCCAGATAATGCTAATGCTCCTTGCAATTGGCTGTTAATCAATAGAAACTCTAAAATCAAATGGACAAGCCAGGAAACACTCATCAGAGCCTTGGACAAACATGCATCAATTATGCAAGGCAGTTATGACAAAACACTCAAGGAAAGTGCAAAATACAGTGAAGCCTTAGTAGTCATCCTGGAGGTGGCCCTCACCATTGATGACCATTTGCCCAACCTCAGCTTCAATCCAAATCAACAGATAGATGCTCAAACACAAGTCACCTCTTTCAAAGAGCCATATCTCTTCAAGGGCATTATGTGTGTTTGTTTGAAGAAATGGCTGATACTGGCTTCTTAAAAACTGACCAAGCAATCTACGGTGTTCGTGGATTACAAGGAAAAGATCAACAACAAGCTCGCTCTATCTATCACCACTGCCATCTTTACCATACTGATTGGGTAAAGACAACCGCTTCACAACATCATCTACAGATCAACCATAACCCGAGGATGGGTAATCAAATCGGTCTAGGGGAGTTGTTAACCGTGTGGCAACAATGGCCAAAAGTGCAGTCTAGGACAACAACTATGAGAGCATTATGTGTGTAGAGTAGCGACAAAGAGCTCCGCTTATAATATCTTGAGCCTGAAAGATGGTATGAGATAAATCTTAAAGGATGAGGATAGCCAAAATCCTCTCTAGAAAAGATCCAATCATACTTGCAAAATCATGATCTAGAGAGAGAAAGACTAAAAGCGTGCACTTTCTAAGGTCCCACCACTTTGTGTAGAGACCCAAAAGGTCCCCCCCAAAAGTGGAGGGACTCCTATCCAAAAGGTCTCCTACAAAAGAGGTCCCACCCCAGACTCCAATTGAGAAGTAGTTGGCCACCGCATGCTGAGATCTTGGTAGATGAATGACATCAAAATCATATTCCTACAGCAACAACATCCAACGTGCCAATCGACTAGTAATATTTTGCTGTTTCACTAAGTACAGCAACGCGGAATGGTCAACATGAAACACAAAGGGTCGTCCTTAACAGGTAATGCCAAAATTTGTTGACAGAATAGACCATTCCCAGTCCTTCCCATTCAGTGCCGAGATAATTCTTCTCAGCTGTCGAAAGTCGTCGGCTCGCATAATAGACCGGGCGATACCATTGTCCACATCCTCCTGCATTAGGATGTTGCTAATGGCTCTATCCGAAGCATCCACAAACACATGAAAATTCTTCTCCCAATTAGGGGACATAAACACCAGTGCACATGAGAGTTGAATTCAGAAGTACCTATGGATTGTGTAGAGACCAACATGTATAAATCTCTCTCAATGGAATGAATCTCCCACTCTTTGGGGTTCAGTGTTCAAGCTCACTTTTGTGTTTATGTGATTGATCTCCATTGCGTCCATGCTCTCTTATACTATCGTGTTCTAGCATGCCCTTATCCTTGCACTCTCTACCCTTGTACTCCCTCCTCCTCCTCCTCCTCCTCCTCCTCCTCCTGCTCCTCCTCCTTCCTCTCTCCTCCTCCTCCTCCTCCTCCTCCTCCTCCTCCTACTCCCTCATACTTCTCCTCCTCCTTCCTCCCTCCTCCTCCAATCCGCGAAGGAGACTAGCTCTCCACTCCTCAACCCTGGACTCCTCCTAAACCCTACAACCCCTTCTAAACCCTTGAACTCCCATGGAGGCGAGAGCCTCCATCAATCCTTATAATCAAGCCCTCTTTCTCATTCATGCGTGCATGAGATCTACTTTTCATGCTTTAGCCTATACCTCTCACCAGAATGGCAAGACTCGAGGACCTATGCTACACTTGTGAACACCTATGCTACAATGAGAGCAATGACACGATTGTAGGTGACCAATACCCTCAGGACCTGCACTTGGGTAAAATAGAGACAATTAGCCCTTTTTAAGGACTCCTACTATGACAGAATGTGTTTCCCAATGCTGATAGAAGATTCGCATAGAATATAGAAAACCATTTTTCAAGACGATGAAGATAATGGTTCTAAAAGTTCTATCATCCACTTGGGTGTGCTTGCAAAAAGCACAACTGCAAGACAAGCAGCTCTGCACAAAAGATGTATGAGAATCCACAACATGACGATGACGACTTGTAGTACTGAAATGACACTTTTCTACAGTGGCAACCACCAACTAACATCGAGATTGCTCACCTTTTCTACATAAATGCATAGAAAGATAAGCACGCATACATGACATTCGTTCGCATGTTTTGGGTCACACAAAGGTGAGCATCTTTCATGAGGTACCCACACCCTAGGATCATAGGGGTCCCCAAGGGGAGGAGTGTGTCTATGTTTGTCAAATGTCAATAATAATATCAAGGGTCACCAAAGCATTTATCAAGTGCCAAGGGTCCCTAAGGGGAGTCTAAGTGGGTGTCAATTTATAGACACATCCCCAGACTCCAAGGATCCTCGAGGGGAAGCGTGTGTGTGTCTGATACTTTTGGACAAAAGAGTGGAAGGCATAGGAAATCAGCTTCAAGTAGCTGATTGCCGAGAGAAAACCAAGGCAAGATTTGCCCTTTCTTGAGAGAAAACCGGGGCCAGATTTGCCTTCGTTTTTGATCGGGATTAGCGACCGGGTTGGATTCCCGATCATCAACGACGATGGGGAGGCGACAACCACATGTGTAGATCTCATTAGTTGGCACGACAAGTCGACGTTAGGGTGGCGATTGGTTTGCGAGCGCATGTTAGTTCGACTGTGGTAGATGTGCCGGCGAGACGTGTTACCGATTTCCGCTGACTTCCCTCAGTGTTGAGGATATGTGGATGTTGCAGCAGCATATGTGAGGAAGAAGTAATGCCAGTTGTTTTCCAACATTCCTTTTAGCTTTTTGTAACATTCCTAGAGGCTCTTTAAGCATATGTTCTTGATGGGATGCGCGGATGTTTGTCGTTCTTCGAAATGTATAAGAATTCATTCTAGCACGCTGGTACAAATGAAAATCACAACGTTCGATGCTCGGAATCAGCAATGAACAGTGTAGAACAAAATCCCCTCCAAACATGCATGCACAAGCACATTAACACACCAAGCGGTGTGATTGCTCACAACTACCGATTGTAGAAGACTACGATCGTCTTCTTCCATGTTTATCCACAAACGAATGTGATCTATCGCGTCACACAAACCGAAATCACAAAGAGAAAAATCGAAAACCACTTCACTTAATCTTCCCGCCGGAAGAAAGATTGCCGGAAATGTCAATTTGTTTTGTCCCTGTGGTCATTTCATTGACGGTACGTATCGTGTAACTAGCAACATTTCAAAAAAGGAGGCATATCATATATTTGAGCCTATGCGAAGAAGTATGTACAAGTGTTGAGACCTTCCATGTTCTGATCACAGTAGCAAGATACAAAACATGACTGTGACAATTGATGATAAAGCCGATGTCCGTTTCCAAGTGTTGCAAGCGTTGGCCGAGGAATAGGCGATTTGCACTATAAATTCACAATTGTTTAGCGATGGGTTACGGGTAACGACCTTGCCGAGACCATTGAAAGAGCAGGTACCAAGCTGCTGATTCTGCCTCTGAAAATATTGGTTGAATGCATATGAAGCGTTCCCATTGGCATCGAGATAAGGATGGCAAGAGCAGCCGTAGCCAAGAGATGTGCAATCCGAATTCGTGCATGCATATGTGACACTGTCGGTAAGAGAGGACAAGTCACTCGCATATTGGTTCAACACGCACCACTGTTGCAGCAAGAAATGCACGCCCGATGCTTGAACCAGAGCCTGCCCATTTGAACCCGAGAGAGAGAGAGAGTACTTGGGCCTGCCATCGTACCGAAATATGCCCCAATGTCTCTCAAAATTTCCAGGCGCTACGCTCTTCATATCCTCGTCAATAAGGCTGAACAGATAGAAATCAATGGCCGTATTCGGCCGTCGCGGAGTCCCCATGTTACTTGTGACGTGGTTCACAAAGCCTTGATTGAACTTCGCCGCATAATCAACATTGGCATTGACATCCCCATCAGTAGGCCAACCTATCTCTCCCACTATTATGCTCACATTGTCATACCCTGCTGTAGATAATGCTGCTACCAGCGAATCGTAGCTAGCATCGAAGACATTGTTGTATGTGTAGGGCTTATCTATAACTGGAGAAGCTGCACCGTCGAAGAATGCATAATCCACAGGGAAATGCCTGTCATTGTAGAGACTTATGAAAGGATAGATGTTGACAGTGAAGGGGCAGTTGTTTTGCGCTAGCAGGGCAACGATCTGCATCATGTTGTCTGCTAAATCACTTCTAAAAACAGAACGAGACGGGACTGAAGACGTTGAGAGAACATCAGCATTCATTGGCACAGTGGCTTTGATTTGATCCCCCAAGCCTGCATTGCTCAGTGCTTGTTGGATGTTTCTGAGCGCAGGATAAGTCGTGGTCAGGTAGCTGCCGTTGTAACTTTTCAGGAAAGGTTCGTTCCCAACAGCTACGTACCTGCAAGAGAATGCACAACGAAACTCAGAGACGAGCTCGAAGGTTCCACAGAAAACAGACAACGGATCAAATCCACCCCAACGCAAAATACGTCAATGACAGCAAACAAACGAGCCAAGCTTAGAATGCTCTACTCAAAAACTGCCGTACATACAAACTCCAAGATGTTGATGCAGCCTAGGATACAATCTAAGGCTTGAGAAGTCGTCCAAATCAACGCGACCAGAAAGACCGGAGCCCACTGACTCAAACGCCAGGCAGAGAAGATTCTGCGAAAAAGTTCTTGGTGATTACGATCGAGTTAGCGATCCTGGCTAAGTGGTGCGCGCAAAAGAGCTCAGAATGACGATGGTACGACAGCAAGGAGACAAGCTGATGTCGTGCCTTCACTCGAGTCTAATCAGTGGGGAGGAGAAGCACTAAAAAGGAACGAGGAAGCCGAGCTTTTCTGCGATTTCAAGCAACAGTACGCCGTAACATTGAAGGGATGAGCGAGTAATGCAGAAAGAGAGCAGAAAAGGAGCAACGGGGCAGTGAGTTACGATTCACGTACTTGATATTCGTTCCGCCCGAGTATGAGTAGCGAACAACATTATTCTTCACCCAGGTGTTTGCCTGAGCTGGATCCGCCATGCTGAGGAGCAGATTGTTAGGAATGCCCACCATCACCTCGATACCAGAGTTGGCTAGCGCCATGAGCGCGCTACTGTTGGAATCAAAGAGCTTCACTTTGGGTATGTGATTGTCCTTCAACATCTTGACGATCGTCTCGGGAGAGAGAGGGTGGGAAGTTTGAGTTCCCCAGTTGACACCAAGCGCCAGAGCCGACTGGGAGAGAGGTCCCCAAGGGGGAGAGAGAGAGGAGAGGATCAGAAGCGCAAGGCAAATGGGTGGTTTGCTGGTGCGAATGGGGAAGCAATATGGAGGAGGATGAGGGGTCATATTGGTGAAGGAAAAAGGAGGATATAATGGGCTGCGGTCGTATACAAAAAAGAGAAGAAAGTAAACGATACGATGCAAAATGGAAAGGAAAACAGAGACAGACGATGCTAGAGCTGCATGCCAGAGCAAGAATGGGACATCAGAGGAGAGCGCGCACACAGACACAGGGAGAGAGAGAGAGACAGACAGAGAGAGCGAGCAACGAGAATGGATGGATGAGAAAGAGATAAGCACTTAAACAAGGACTGAGAACAGGAAACTTAGAGCGAGATGCCATGAAGATGCTGTAGTTTGTTGCTTGCAAAATCAGGGAAGGAGAAGAAGAGGAAAGCATCCAAGGGATGAAGTGCATGAGAGGGATGGAGTGCAGGACGAGGAGGAAGAAGAAGCATCAAAGGGATGGAGTGCATATACACACATACTCACATACACTGCTCTTTGTTGGCTGTGTACTGCAACACGCTACATACACCAAGGCACTCGAGCCCCGAGTGGATTTCCCCTATATATATATTTTGTCCTTGTAGCTTATACATTTTGTCGTGTGGCATTCCCTTTAGTGCTCCAACAATGTGGGGTGGATTTCTGTGTAATACTCTTGTTGTGGTGAGGCCCCCCGTGTGAGCCCCTTCTTTTGTGCTCAAAAATGTGGCTGGTGTTGGCTGAGTTTTTTGTTTTGCTCATTGTTCTTCATCGAGCATACTAAATTGCAACTCTTCAAGTAGGTTTTCATCCACACTTTTTTTTTTTGGGTGAAATCTACACGCAGCACACACACACATTTTTTTTAGTGAAAGCTACACACAACACACTTTTTTAACTGAAACACACACACACATTCTTTTTGTGGGAAAACACACACACACACCCCATTGCCTGCCTACCTTGCCAACGGATCTTTTGGCCCCCCTCCCTCCCAAGTAACTACCACCTACATCATAGTCATATCGTCCTCTCTTGTATTTGTTAATGGCACCTATACCACTAATCCCATCTTGTAAGCTACATATAAATAAAGCCATCAATCCCTTGCTCCCCTCTGCTCTCTCTCTCTTGAATATTATTTGACATCCCTTCTATACATCATATCACCTTGTATGTCTTGTAAAACATAGTACATCCTTTCTCTCCACATGGCATCTTCTCATTGCCACATTTTGCTGGCATTCGATACTTCAACGTTTCATATTGTTGTCCCATCGAAATTTCAATCGCTTGCTTAATCCCCTCCAATTCAATCACAACCCAACTCCCTCTAATTTTCATCCCTTTCAACAAGCCACAACATATCAACAATCTCAATCCTGTTCCAATGAGCCATGGCATATCAACAATTTTAGTCCTATTTCAAAAAGGCCCATCATATAAAAAACTTTAGTCCTGTTCCAACAAACTTCGACATATCAACCACTGTAGCGTCACTATACCACGCAGACGCTACGGGTATACAAATGAATACACAGCGCATCATCTACTAGAAACACAAAGAACAAGAAAAGAAGAAGATCACCATAACACTACATAAGATGTATATAACTCAGAGCAAGAGCTCATATATCTCTCTAGGAAGAACAGAGTTTGAATGCTAGTAATAGCATGCGTACAAGGACAAGATGTCAGTTAGGAACCGTTGAACAACCGAACCGTCACCCATTGCGACTAACCTACCCGTGCACACCTCTCACAGTCATTGCTGCTGCTAACCCGCATGGTTATGCAATAACACATGGCACTCACGGTGGACTATGCAAATCTACAATAGATACCCATCCCCTATGACAGACATCATTATGTGCTCATGTATTTGTGCAACAATCATTTTGGGTAGAGCCTCAGCAGAGAACCAGGTGCAACTTAGGAATATCACAACCAAATCACTAAGGACAAACAAGCATCTCTTTTTGAATCTATATGTACTAATAAGTAAGAATTGGGTTGTCATCGCTTGCTTGTGCAATAGCACACAGTGCTCTGGGTGCTCTTCGAACTATGAGGCTACCCAAAAGCCGTCGCTGCGAACTCTTACTCTTCATCCAAACTCGAACCACACTGCAAGTGTGCACCAGGAACCCCAACTTTGCTCAGTCCCGCATCACCATGTTCACTCAACTGTAGTCACAATTACTTTGCAGGCTCAACTCCACTCAAATTTGCATTAGCAGTCTCTTGTTGCCTCTTTCGCAACCATATCTTCAACCGCCACTGATCCTTTTCCATATCCATGAGCCCACTGTAATGGATGTGGTTTTGACCAATCCACTGGCTGATGCGCAGGTCACTGCTCAAGAGGAAGTATCTCTTCAATCCATGCACCCTTCAACAGTTGTTGTTGCCAGTGCTCTTCTTACGTAGCTGGATGCTCTATTACAATCGGCTTGTAAGAAGGGGGATCAAGCAGACCAGGGAAACGAGTGTGCTTATTGTAAAACTTCTCCAAAAACTGATCCGCTTCATTCCACCAAGGAGGGCGAGGAGGTAAGGACATGTTGAAGGACTAGGCACACAGCTCGAACCAAAAACAAATGGAATGCCTTTGCTGCTTCAAAACCTGTACCTTTCTACTTGAGCAAGCAATAGCTTCCACGATGTCTTGAGCCAATTCCTCATACTTTGTGTGCCAATCTTCCTCAGCAGGTACTGATCAGCAGTAGGTACTGACTCCACAACCACCCCTTGCTTCCACCTTGCTTGAACCTCTAGAGTAAGATAATAACTTTCCATCCACATATCATGCAATTGATCTAGCACTCGTCCCCTGCAAAGTGCCCACCCGAAACCCCGCAATGTGCTTTCATCAAAAGTGCCTCTTGCTCATGAGACTGACACATCGTAGCAAGGCCTCCATCAAATGTCATCGATACAATTGGTCTAGCACTACTTCAAAAGATCGGCTTCGCAACACCAATCCCTTCCTTTGAACTTGATTTAGGTTCTTGGGCATCACCCCAGTGGTCAGGAACGACAACATCTCATCATACAACCATGGGCTTTCCAGAACCACCTCCGGCTTAATGTCTATTGGAGATAGCCGCTGCAAGCTCAACATCAGGGAACTCATCTTCTACTCTAGTTGGCATCTCCCCAGACTCCAATCGAGATAAGTA
This sequence comes from Dipteris shenzhenensis, assembly GCF_047967505.1. Lineage (NCBI taxonomy): Eukaryota > Viridiplantae > Streptophyta > Polypodiopsida > Gleicheniales > Dipteridaceae > Dipteris > Dipteris shenzhenensis. The sequence continues at coordinate 8,884,676 of NC_141627.1, read as the reverse complement.
GTTGACCACCACATGCTAGGATCCTGGCCGATGGATGACATCAAAATCATATTCCTGCAACAACAACACCCAACGTGCCAATCGACCCGTAATATTTTACTATTTTACTAAGTATAGCAATGTAGAATGGTCAACATGAAACACAAAGGGTCATCCCAGCAGGTAATGCCGAAATTTCTTGATTGAATAGATCATTTCTAGTCCTTCTCATTCAGTGATAGAATAATTCTTCTCAGTTGTCAAAAGTCGTTGGCTCGCATAATAGACCGGGCAATACCATTTGTCAGCATCCTCCTGCATTAGTACACTACTAATGGCTCTATCCAAAGCATCAACAAACACATGGCAATTTTTCTCCCAATCAAGGGACATCAACACTGGTGCGCATGAGAGCTGAATTTTGAGCTGCCTGTATGACTTGTCACACTCCACTGTCCACAGCAACGCCTTCGGCTCTACATGAGCTAGCACATTTAGGGGAATGGCCTGTGAGCCAGAAATTGCAAATGTCTGCCATGCCATCAGATTTGACCCAGGAACCATAGGCACTCTTTAGGCATTATAGGTGCAGGTGCTTATATGATCACGGCCACTTTGTCTAGATTGACCGCAATTCCTTCTATCGAGATGACATGACACAGGAGTCGCCCGCTTCATACTACGAACATGCATTTCATGGGATTCAAACTGAAAGACACCTCCCGACAATGCTAGAAACACTTTCGCAGATGCTCCAAGTGCTCCATGAATGTTCCAAACATACTGAGGTCGTCCAAAAAGATCCGCATGAACAACAAATATGAACCAAAAACTTCCTACATGGCTTATTTAAAAGTGGAGGAAGCGTTCCATAGTCCAAACCACATCACTATGCACACATATACTCCCCACGATGTCATAAATGATGTCTTTCGCTGATCTTCCGGAAGTGCAAAGTATTAGATGATTGGGGTTTAAAAGAAATGATCATCAAAACTAATAAACAAGACGTTTGCATACCCACAAATCCTCGAAAGGTTTTGAGCAGTTATCCGCCTAAGGATCTAGAAGTTACCGACCCATTTCCTCAAGTTACCGACCCATTTCCTCAAGATGTAGAGTCACAATTGATGGAACTATAAATACTTCCCCTTGGTGAGATTGATATTTTCCAAGTGGCTGCTGAGACGAGCTGCTGACATCATACAAAAATTGAAAGCTAAGAAAGTCGCTAAGCAAAAAAAATTATTTCCAAGCAACTTCACCGAAGACATTGAAGGAGAAAGGGAACTAGCCAAGACATGCAAAAAAGAAAGTTGAAAACACAGTAATTGAACTTAATATCTTCAAAGAGCGCTAGCGATGAAAGACCTATGCATTTTTACTACAAACACTTTGCAAATATAGTAATCGATTGGCTTATCTTGAAACACTTCCCAAACTAGTATCTTACGTTTCTTGGAGAGCATACATCCTTTTATACATTTTCGATGAGGATCGATTCCGAGGATCTTACAACTTGACCCTTGCAATCGACCCAGCACCCACTGGTATGGTCACCAGCAAAGTGAGGGTGAATAAAGACTTATCGAGAACCTTTACTCAAACACTTTAGAAGCGTGATTACTTCGACTACTAGTACAGTGTCAACCTAGGGCTATTGAATACCGTTCTGGTATACCTAGCCCTATCCGAAATACCCCAAGGCATATGATAGGCTATCAAATGTAGTCAAGCTCCAAACTTATACACGGCAATCACATCATATTACCTATCAAAGATGATCAAGAACGCAGCGAAATACACTCAAAGACGCAATAATAACCCGCCAAGGACACAAGCAAGTAGAAGAGCCAAGGAAATCCACCTTCCACCAATCCTGCTCTAGCTACACCAAAACAAAGCTAGAAGGAGCAACAAGTGTCTAGGAGAAGTGCATGCTACGAACATCCATTTCATACAACCAACCAAAAATCAAGAACTCGAATAGATCGACCCAAAGAATGCAACCCATGCAACATCTTTAGTATTTCCAAGCAACGACAATGTTTCGCTTGTTGCAAAGGGAGGATAAGACAACCAAATAATATATGTATGCATAGATACTAGAATCAATATCACTTATACAAATCTCCAACCACTAGGAATCCTTTCTTTGTTGCAAAGTATAGAAGCGGAGGATGCCAGCGCAGAGGCAAACCTCCAAGTAGCACCAATCTCTTCATCACTACAAGCAGAGGAGCCCAAGAAGAGCACAGAACCAAGTAGTCTATCCAAGAGAAAATCACAGCAAGCAACAATGATACTAGCAAGAGAGACAAAAGAGATTCACAAGCAAAGGAATCATAGAAGGTGAACATGATGGAAATGAGAGATCAGTAAAATGGTAGAGCAGTATAGAATTTTGGAAGTAAATCTTCAAAAAAGGGCACCATGGCTCACAAGACAAAAGCTAGAGAGGAGAGAGAAGGAAGGGACAGAGGGCTTGCAAAGCAGAGAAAGAAGATCTGAGGAGGAAGAGACATGAAATGAGGAACAGAGCAAGAAAAGGCGGGTGAGGCTCTCAAAAGATCCTCATCACCATATCAAAGAATGATTCTACCCTAAAGCCCATATGATACCTAATTTAATCTTTATCCTATCTCACCCTATCCCTACCCCGTACACATCCTAACCATGATATCCCTAAACCACTGCTCTCCACATATCCTACCCATCATATCCCCACACTAACCCCACATGATAGCAAGCTTTACACACCCTTTAAACTACCTTGCACAATTTCCATAGATAGAGAAGGCAAAACAAACGCTTAGGCCTTTGCCTTTGGTAGGCCAAAATTGAACATAAGTGGCCACTGTAAGTACGAGGAGGCTAATTTAGCTGGTGCAAATTGGCATGGTAGGAACATGCCCAAAGAAAACCAAGAGTAGGTGGTTGTTATTGCATAACCATGCGGGTTAGTAGCAATGACTACGAGGGGTGTGCGCGGGTAGGTTAGTCGCAACGGCTGACGATTCGGTCCTTCAATGGTTCCTAACCGATATCTTGTTCTTGTATGCATGCTATTACTAGCATTCCACCTTTGTTCTTCCCAAATAGATATATGAGCTCATGCTCTGAGTTATATACATCTTACACACTGTTATGGTGATCTTCTTCTTTTCTTTTTCGATGTGTTTCCAATAGATGATGCTCTGTGTATTCATTTGTATACCCTGTAGCGTCTGTGCAGTATAGTGACACTACACATTGGTAATCACGATGTGCATTCTTACTACGCACGCAAGGAAAGTTGTGATCTGGCGAATGACATATCTCCGATACAGTGTTTTCGTTCTCATGTTATCCTCTTCCTGGTGGAATTGTGGAGGAACGTCGCATGGACGGTTGCAAGCATCACCACACACTCATGCAACAGTTCAAGAGGAGATTGTAGTAGTAAGGCATCACATTTGGAGATTTCAAAATGAGCTCCTTCTAATGTGGACGGAACCACAACACCCTACTTACGGTATGGCAAGCGTAGAGATTGCCATGACCAACCTGATTCGGTGGTCTTTGGAGCATATTATACACTTGATGTCCTCACAGTAAGCATGCATGCAAACACGTTTGTAGGGTCCTCCCGATCCCTTGACACCAATGACACGGATACATCGGAGGAGGAGTGGCCCCGATCATGGCAACAAGATGTCTCCGAGTCCCTCTGGCGGATCCGATCATTGCTAGGGGACACCTTCGCATTCATACTCACCACCTCGTATGCACTCAGGTCTGCGTGTACGGGTCTCCTTAGATGGACGCAAGGTGTTGAGTGCATCTCTTCACCGACAGTAGTTTTGGCAGCCTCATGCAATCTCTTCGATCAGGGGAGCACCATCAAGAGGAGTTGGACCGATCGTTTAACTCGCAAGAGGGGGAGAGATGGCGGGCCAAGTTAAGTACACCAAGCTTTTGGGGAAGAAAAGAGATGACCCTGATGCTCATGTCAGGCAATTTGAGAAGGTGTATGTGGTCAATAACCCATCACCCATGGTGGCACTCCAACAAGAGGCAGCTTTTGAATCGACCTTGGTGGGTAAGGCATCAAGGTGGCTTGCAGAGTATGCGGTGGACCATTTCACCATATATGATCTCATCTGCACTGCATTCTTGAGACGGTTTTGTAAAGAGAAAAGGATACCATAAACTCTGGAAGGATTGGGGTGGTTGGATCAGGGAGATCAAGATCTGGAAGATTATGCAGCCCAATTTTGTCTAGTTCTGCAATGTGTTCCTGTGGCAGATTGGCCTGCCCAGGAAGTAATGAACGACTACTTCACTTTGGGGTTGTCCCGTGCTTTGCAGACGGCATTGGCTCCAGTCGATTGGGTCCAAACAGACCTCACAACGGTTGTGGAACAAGCGGTGTGAGCGGGAGAGGCTCTGCATGACAAAGTGGCCAAGAATCGCAAGTCCTCAAAAGCCAAAGCCAAGAAGAAATTGATGAAATCCAAGAAGTCAGAGGACAGTGATTAAGGTTCAGAGGATGATAATTTTGAAGAGAGCCTTGAAGAAACCAGCAGTGAGGAGTCCAACTCAAAAGCGGAGAAGAAGACCCGGAAAGCCTCTAAAGGAGGAAAGGTCGCTCCAGGGACTTCCAAGGATGGCTCAACTGGCAAAGCATTGAAAGGATTATGCTACACACACTGCCATAATCTGGGGCATTCAGCAATGAAATGGTGTGCGATATGCATGACCAACACCCACAACACAACGGGTTGCCACTATAACAATCACGGGCAACGCGCAAGGGGTCAATCGTAGTAGCCAGCTTCTAGCACCAAGATCCGAGAGCATCCTATGTGCAAGAGGAGCATCCATAATCAATGGGCCAGAGAGGCGGTGGCCGCAGTCGTGGACACAGTGGTGGAGGTCATGGGCTAAATCGACCGAAAACACGTTTATTCTATTTGGGAGAAGCTCATTGATAGAATGAATGCCTGGACGCTCAAGAGTGGGATCTTCAATGAGCAGAGCAGCAAAAGTTGATGGGGAAAATGCCAAGTGCCTCCATGGTGCACATCCGTCGGTGTGCCTGAAAATCAGTATCATCACATGTGCTGGCAGAAAACTCTAGGGTGCGGCCACAAAGAAAGGTGGCATGATGCTGGATTGGCCAATACAGGAGCAACTGTGATGGCAGAAGAGGCTCCTTTAATAACGTCAATTGAGCAAGAAATGGCGACCGAGGTGTCACATAAGATGCAATTTGCAGATCCAATTGCCCAATTGGAGCCGGAGATTGTCCAATAAAAGTTCAAACTTCATCTACCGAGCAATGGTCCGAATGTAATTGAAGCAGCTCCACTTTTGGTGTCTAATCAAGCTAGGAGGTGAGCAATTTCACCACAAAGGGAGTCGGAAATGGATCTCATTTTGGAGGCACCTATACAGATTGCTTGGTAGGTTGCTCAACTTGGTACCTAGATTCCATCGACAATTGCTACAATCCCTCAACAAGGAGTCCTAAGGAGTCAGAGCCAGAAGAGGTTGGTGTATGCCAAGCTAATTCTTCTCCGGTGCTGGTAGTTCCTCTCATGGATATGAGGATTCCATGATGATTATGTGGCAAAAGCACAAGGCCGGACTTTTGAGCAAGTTCTGGTTGACGGAGGTTCTGGAGTCAACATCATCACCTTGAAGACATGCCAGAAGATGGAATGGATGTCATGGGAACCGGCGCCGTTCCTAGTCCGCATGGTGGATCAGCGTCGAGTTGACCATTAGGGATCTTACGAGTAGTAGTTTTGGAGGTGGCCAGCATTTCGTTCGTCATCTCCTTGGTGGTGTTGAATATGGAAGCTCCGACACTAGAATACAATGTGCTCTTGGGAAGGTCAAACAAAATTGGGAGCACAATATTATCTCTATGCGAAGATGCAAGAACAAGATGCAATGGGAGTAGCGACACCCTTAGCAAATGCAGTGCGACCCGTACTAGCAGAGATGGTGAATATGGCGGATGCCCTAGACAATGAGACGAAGAAGAGGCATTCCTCAAAGCCAACCCGAATTTGGTACCGCTATTTATGGTCGATGTGGAAGGAAGTACAGAGCATTATCTTCAGCAGAATCTTTTTGCGGGCTCCATCAGTGCATTCCAGGATGAGGTGGCCGAGCAGCAACAAGCGGCAGTCGACATGGATTTGTGAGATCTTCTGTAGTAGTAGGAGCGAGGATTTGAGGAATGGATGAGCCAAATCACAAGGGAGAATTCTAAACCGCGCTAGGAGCACAACTGACAAGGACTTCTCTGATGTGTTTGCCTGGGACTATGCTGACATGGCTTGGATCTGAACTTCTATCAACATTGGGTGAACTTCAAGCCGGATGCAACTCCGACCAACACACAAAGGTATCGAATGAATCTACATGTGGCCAAACAAGTGCGAAAGAAATTGGAGCACTTATTGAGGGTGCGATTCATAGCATCAATTGAGAATCCATAATGGATCTCACTAATTGTCATTGTGCCCAAGAAAAAAAAAAGTTTCAGATTTGTGTGGATTACCGCAAGCTGAATGTGCCCACGGTACCGGCTCCTTTTCCTCTACCTTACATGGACTCAATGCTTGATGAATTGGCGGGTCATGAGGTGTACTCATTTCTGGATGGGTATAGTGGGTACAACCAAATCTGGATGGCTCCATTGTCGGCTCTCCTTAAGTTTGAAATCCACTGTCAGCTCTCTCTTCTGGTTGTTTTTTGTAGTCGACATACATAATCCTTTCTTCGTTGGCACTCATTGATTACCTTACTATCTTTTGGGTTCTCTTGTGGATGCCCTCGAATTCTATCCTTTCTAATTTCCTCTTTGGCTTTCAAATAAAAGAGTAAAGAAATCTCGATAGAAGTGAAATATCTTGCACTCTTGCAAATGGAGATGATGATACAAACATAGGTCATTCTCAATCGGAGAGATACTATATTGATATTAGTATTAACACACTATTCAAAATTTTTGGACTCTCTCTCCTGGTTTGGATTTTTTTTGGAGCATATCCTCTCCACTCAACTTCACTTAGTGAGCTTAAAAATTGGGTTTTTTAGAGCACTAAATGGGTCACTTATATACAAATATGGCCTTATTAAGCTAAAAAGTCAAGTGGTGACCTCTAATAAAAAAAAATATGGCTCAATGAAGCTATAATTCCCAAACTTGTGCATGGTGCCCCCATCCAATAACTATAATAATAATAATAGTAGTCTCCTAACTCTAGTTCAAATTTAACAGTATGCTGATAAAGTGAAAATATGACACCATATGAAAAGAGTTTGTTGAATTCAACATATAAGTGGCGTATAGATATACCATTTTTTTGAAAAAAAAGAGTTTATTGAACTCAATATATAAGTGGTATATAGATACACCCTTTTTTTGAAAAACAACCATTTGTATGGAAAAAAGCATACAAAACATTATTTATGCATCTAAATCTCGTTCAGAGTCATCAGATTCATGTAATGTATTTGCGCTTGATGGGTTAAGTCTTGCCAAATAATGTTTAATATGGACATGACTTGGATCAGGGATTGTGATACATTTTTCAACATTGTATCCATGCTTCTTTTTAAAACTTTGTGTCTTCGATTTCTAGGAATGAATAATGCTATTGACTTCCACCTCTATTAATCCCTCATTATTTGGAACCCGTTCACATTTCTTTTGCAAGCATCCCTCATAGAGTTGTTTTATTGTATATCTTCTCGAGAGATTTTTCAATGGCTTTGGTTCATACCATAAAACTGTGAATGTTATGGGAGTTCCCTTGTCAAACTTTTCTATCTTAGCAACCTTTGCAGACCAATTGGGCCACCTTGGTCATCTAACTCTGAACCTAGATCAGATGCCCAAACTGTAACAAATAGACCCTCTTCAATCTCATTAGATGGTATAAACTCTGGTAAGGGTTGCCACAATATTTTTGAGGTAAAAGGCATTCCTCTACTTCCTCCATATCTACTAACATATTTATATCCAAAGGAAAACTTGGTGACCTAGCTTGTTCCAGCCAAAAGGATTCACAGTATTCAATGCTCATTAAGTTTTCTTGTCTTTTTAAAGATTGGATAAGTGCTTCAATTGATTTAATTGTCTCCAAATTCTTAGTTGATTGCTCATGATATTTTTGCATCATACTTTGAAGATGTTTAATGAAGGCTTTCAAGCCTTTCATTTCATCTATGTCAAGTGATTTGTTTTTTGCAATAACAAATCTAGTTTCCTCCAATGGAATTATTCATTGTAATAAAGCATATGACTCACTCCATAAATGATCTCCATCTACTGCGTAGTGCTTCCATTGCATCACTAGAATATTGTTATGCATGTGAAACCGAAAGTAGTGTGGATGTGTGTGTCCTATTAGGGCATCATCTCCTGCTTGTAAATGTGGCTATATGAATGCTCTCCAATCTACCATCCTCTCTAAGATAGCCACTTAAATTGATTCTTCCTTGCGAGACCCTACCAATTCGAAATAGCATATCCTCCATTGTCAAAACATCCATTGACTTCAACTCACCAGAGATAACACTGAAGATTTGATCTATGTCTTCATGTGTATGGCCGACAAGAAGAAAGGAAACTTCCACTTCTTCAAATATTTTCAAACCAACCAGCATAGAGCATAAAGCAAATATATAATTATTCTTGTTCTCTCTCCAAGATTTATCAGCTTGTATTCGCAATGTGTTAGGTAAACATTTGCGAGCATCTCTGACCTTTCTTATTGCTTTCATGATTGATGTAACAACCTGGTTACTATCATGGTCATGCAAACTATCAATCCATACATCACAAAAGATTCAGTATCAATGTACTAATACTCCACACAAGTGTGTTTTTAGTCCACGTTTGCCCTCCACTGCCGGTGGGATATGTCTATATCATGGCAAAGTTGTTGTATTATGGTCCATGCCATCAATGGTGATGCACATGGACTTATCGACATGTGAAATAGCTTCCTCTCTCCAAGAAGCATACAACTTTCGAGCATCCTGCACATGACGTAAATGGATTGATCACCATTTAATATATCTTCCTTGCTATTGCTCACATTTACTATGTTCAATGGAATTTTTTAATTCATCACATGTCTTACATTTTGATATCCTTTGCTTTGATGGTGTCTTGACATGGAAAAAATCTCTACACCAAATTTTGTACAAGGTTGATGGTGAAATCATGCTCTCGTCTCTGTCTTGTAAAGTTTTATTGATAGTTTCTAGGACGACCTTCTTTGTCATTCCCAAAGGAAGATGTTGTTGACATTCGACACGTCCATCTAGCATTGTTTGTTGAAGATGAGGCTGTGGTAATGCATGGTCTTCAAGAACTTAGTTTAATGTTGCCGTTGCATTTATAGTGCTTCCATGGCATTTAAGCTTGTAGGTATTTCCATGAATTGTATGAACCACTTTTTCTTTCATCTCTGCCCAGATGGTCCAGTATGTGCCATGTGATAGTCCAATTAACCATTGATATCCTTGATTGCAAATGGGTCTCCCATTAACCATGGGTTTCAATCTAGGTTTACAGTGTCTTGTGCTCAAATCTTGATCAGTGCCTTGATGAAGAAAGCATGAAAACTCTTAAAGAAGATAGTTATGTCTATTAGGCACTGTCTTACTCCAAATACCAAGGCGTATGGCTACACAATCATCTTTCCCAACTTTTATAATGCAAAGTCTCTTGCAACAAACTCGCATAAGCATCCTTTCCATATTCTCCTCAGATAACATTACATGTCTCTTTGGTTCTAGAATTGATGCCCGGATTCTTCACTTCTTCACACTCACATACTTTCTTTTTGTAAATAGTGTCTTGCATTTTTCAGTTGTAAGACCATCAAACCTCTAATCCATTTCCCTTGAATCTTCATCTCTATAATCAAATGCTGTGTGGGCTTGAGAATTATTTGATGCCTTATAATATCTTGGAAATGGCAATCTGGTAGACATGTTCATTGATGTCAATTTGTTACCAATGCCTCTTGAATTTTGTGGTTGAACTCTTTCTCCTTCGTAACTCAAGATTCTCCCATCTATATTCTCCGGCATGCTAGCAACAATATTATGAACAAAATGACAAGTCTCAGATTCTCTGCCCCCTTTGTCTTGCATTCGAGTGGTAACATCATGATCATTGTTACTAATATCATCAATTCATGTTATTGCATCACTTATCCCATCGATCTTTGCGTGTATTTTTCTTTGTGGTCCCATCTTATTACTCTCAACACAAGACAAGTCTTCTATATCAGTAAGCATGTTTGAGTCACTTGCAATACAAGACAAGTCTTCTATACCAGTGAGCCTGTTCGAGTCACTTGCAACACATGACAAGTCTTCTATACCAGTGAGCTAGTCCGAGTCACTTGCAACACAAGACAAGTCTTCTATACCGGCAGTGAGCCTGTTCGAGTCACTTACAACACAAGACAAGTCTTCTATACCAATGAGTATATTTGAGTCACTTGCAACATAAAAAACCTTTTCTGCATCAACATATGTTACTATAATGTCCACAATACCTGTGAGCATGCCACTATGATACTCTTGACCACTACTATAGCTTCTTATCAATTTGGATCCCATTTGTGTTATAATCCTTTTCTTCTGATAATATTCTGTTGTGTCTTCCATGACATTGAAGGAAACTGTCTTGGGCAAACTTGATTTCAAGAAAGCTAACCCCCATTTACAAGTACTATGAACTTATAGATGAGACGTAGTATTATGGACGTCTAGATGTGAAGTACTATCCATTGCATTTTAAATGACACCTACACTGGTCAACTTAATTATCTCCACTATACAGAGAAAACTCTGAGCATATTCCTTAAAGTTGCCAATTGCTAAAACTTCTCCGAAGCAAGATAACATCTCTACTTTTTTCCTCTCAAAATAAGTTTTCTTGATATCTTGAAAGTATGACATCTTTGGAACAATTTCGTCTTGGTCCTAGAGCGTTCTGTGTGCTTACATATCAAATATGTCACATTGTAAGATATCTCCCAATGTTTCAAAGTCTCCATGTGGATATTTTAAATGTTTCAAGATTTACAATGTTGGTGATTGTCACTACACATCTTCTCTCACCATAACATTGGAAATGACACACATTCATAGGATCAAGACTATGAATTCGTCCAAAAGCCACCACTTCATTCTTCTTATATAACACCACATCCATACCCTTTGTTAGGTTGAATACCTGTTTTATGTATAAAAATAGATTAGCAACTCAAAAAAAGACACAATAAATAATCATTGAGCTTATTTTTACTTAATAACTTTTATATCAAAACTAGCCAGAGAAGGCATTAAACCTAAACCCTACATCCTAAACTTTAAACAATTAATACCAAAACATCTTAACCACCGTAAATCCTAAGCTTTAAACATTTAATCCCTAAACCTTTAACCCTAAATCCTAAACTCCTAAACACTAAATCCTAAACCCTAAACCCTAAACCCTAAAATTCTAAATCCTAAACCCTAAATCCTAAATCCTAAATCCTTAACCCTAAACCCTATATCCAACCTGTTCCACAAGTCAAGAAATTTCTTGATTGTTGGGAGATATATCCAACCTGTTCCACAAGTCAAGAAATTTCTTGACTTGTGCAACAGGTTGGATATATCTCCTAACCTGTTGCTCAAGCAACAGGTTGGGGGATATATTCTTGACTTGTGCAACAGATTGGATATATCCCTAACCTGTTGCTCAAGTAACAGGTTGGGAGAAATATCCAACCTGTTGCACAAATCAAGAAAATTCCTTGATTTTTGCAATAGGATCAAATCATTTGAGGTTCAAAGCTTGTGCTCTTGTGATAAATATACCATAGAATATCAACAAGTATCACCTTGTCACATATTGGACTATCAAACTTTTTATGATCATGTGCATTAGAACATATGAAACTTTATAAGAGTTATGGGGGGAGTATCTCCAACAAAAAAAAAAGTGACAAAAAACATGCACCCAAATTTCCACCTAGGCATGTGTAAAACCTCCTGTATAGAGATGATTCTCACCTTGCACTTTATGTAAAGACTAATTCTTACAAACACTAGGATTTATCTTTAAGCATACAACATTTTAAGATCAAATCTCAAGGCTGCAATTGCAAATATAAGGACCAAACCACTCTAAAATGATTTATGAAAACATATCTTCCATGGACAAACCTTTCTACAAGATTGTTGATAAACTGAAAGGAAAGCATGGAGTGAACACAAACTGAGAATTCTTGCTTATGGAAGGAAGAAAGTGAGGTCCTTAAGTAGGCACCTCTTACATGATCACTGACATCACTGATGACCTCTGAGCTCCACAATCATCTCCTCAATCTGCTCCTAGATTCTCTCAATCATCCTATGTGGCTTCTACCACCACCTAACAGTGCTTATGGGCACCTAACTGTGCCTCTAGCACACACACATAGAAACCAAGGTGTGCCTGGGGCATACACCTTGAGATATCCCATCATACCCCCCCTCAAGGGAATGCCTCAGGCCATGTCAAGGATACATCTAGTCTCATAGTTTCTCATGCCATCTCATGGTGGTCAAGGATAAATCTATGGCTAGGTTCTCATGCTAGCAAGGGGTTCCCAAGGGAGTGAAGTAAACAAAAGGGATACAAAAGACCTTCCAATGGTTATCTCCCTTGCATGTACATGCACACAATGTCTGCAGGAGGTACCATGGAGCAAAAACACATACACATGGCCTACATCATATGGTGACCAGAGGTATTTACAAAACACACAATAGTTTATTTCATTCATTTTGGAGGACTATCCAGGCTGAGTACCTTGACTCAACAAAAAGAGAGATCTGGAGCATACATGGAGATGATTCAAAAAGCATAATCTTCATAGGATGCCTCATCTTGTGGAGGCACATCAACTGAAAGTAGATTGGCAGTTTCTGACTTTGAAGTTGCTTCCTTTTTGGCTCTATAAAACTTTTCATGATGATTGTTTTTGCCACAGTGTTTGCATGGATTGATCTTGAAGTAGTCTCTTGAGAGGTTCACGATTAGTCTTCCCACAATGATTGCAAGGTGAAAACTTGCCTTTCTGGATTTTTATGGCATAGGCTGTGTCATTGCCTTTCCGGAGTTCCATGTGCCTTTCTTCTTCTTGAAGAGCAGAGATAAGACCTTCAAGATTAGGATTAGGGAGATTTTGCAAAGTGGTAACAATATATGATCATAATCTTCAGGGATACTCTTGAGCAACACTGCCATTGCATCATCTGTAGTGATTGAAGAGCTGATAGAAGCAAGTTGAGTCATGAGACTCCTCATGTAATTGACATGGGTAGCCAAAGGAGTGCCACTAACCATCTTCAATTCAAAGAAAGCAATCTTAAGTGACAATTTTGAGATGTGAGAGCTAGCACCAAAAATAATGTCAAGCTTCTGCCAAGCTTCTGAAGGAGACTCTAAGTCAGAGATGTGATGAATATAGTCATCTCCTAAGGCAAGAGCAATGATGCCATATGCTTTCTCCTCACTAGCAGGATCTCTTGCCGGGCGTGTCGGAGCTGAGGATTCTCCAGCATTGGAGGCTGTTGAAGAAGAAGTTGAAGCCGGTTTGACAAGCCCCCAGAGGTTTTCCCTCATCAATGCAAATTTAACCTTCATCTGCCATGTGTGAAAGCCCTTACCATTGAACTTATCCATATTCAAGATGGTAGCCATGAGAGGGTCTAACCCAAGAATTGGGCAATGTCTTCTCTCTTACAAGGCTAGAAAAACAACTGAAAAGCTTCAAAGTATAAGCATTTAATGTAGCAAAGACTTGTGACCAAATTTCATATTACAAATCAATGATGCTTTCACTTACATGCTTCACAGAGATGGCTAAATGAAAGCTTTCCAAGCAAATACAGGTATAGCAACTTAAAAGAAAGTTGTAGCCACAGTTGTATTAATGCTTTTCAAAACTTTAAAACCTAAGAAATGCTAAAGTAGCATCTAATGTAGCATCACACTCACAACCTTGTCAAAACTGTCCAAAATAGAGACCTGAACTTGGAGGGCTTGTATCTCACTCTTCAAAGCAAAGAAAAGAGGGCTTTCTGAAGCAAAAGAAAGCTCATATACCAGAGAAGATCCAGCACAGAGGTTGGGCGAAATGGCGAGTTGATTTGCCCAGGGGAGTTGCTACAGGCTGAACCTGTGTTTTGACGTTTTCTCCTTCGTTACTGAACCAAATGGGCTACAAAGTGACTCAAAATGTTCATCTTGATGTCGCCCATCTACTCCTAAGAGGGCTCGAGCAATGGTGCAACAGGCAAGGAGTATTTTGCAACAGAAGAATGACAAAAAAATGTGATGTTTGGAGAATGGCAGCCAGCAGAGACGTTTTTTTTTCAATTGCTTGCAGGTGGAAGTTCGCCCAAACGAGGGGTATCTCCAACAGGAAGGATTTGGAGAATGGCGGAGAACTAAGGGAGAACAAGCTTTAGTAAGATTTGGGAAGAAATGAAAGAAATGGTGAAGATGAAGAAAAAGAATATGATGTGGCACAAATGGGCTCAAGGAGGATCAAAGGGCTCTGATACCATGTTGGTAAACTGAAAGGAAAGCATGAAGTGAACACAAACTGAGAATTCTTGCTTATGAAATGAAGAAAGGTGAGGTCCTTAAGTAGGCACCTCTTACATGATCACTGACATCACTGATGACCTCTGAGCTCCACAATCATCTCCTCAATCTGCTCCTAGATTCTCTCAATCATCCTATGTGGCTTCTACCACCACCTAACAGTGCTTATGGGCACCTAACTGTGCCTCTAGCACACACACATAGAAACCAAGGTGTGCCTGGGGCATACACCTTGAGATATCCCATCAAAGATATGTTAAGCACACACACATAGAAACCAAGGTGTGCCTGGGGCATACACCTTGAGATATCCCATCAAAGATATGTTAGCTAAAATTGGATTCTATTGATTACAAACATAAAAGAGCTTTCAGGACTAGTATGATGCTTGCTCGTACACTCAAAATAAACCACTCAAAAAGGTTTCTCGAGAGAGAGAGAGAGAGAGAGAGTGTTTGAAACCTATGCCTTTTTCACTTGAAAAGAAATTCAATTGGAAGCATTATCAATACGACACCTTATTTATCCAAGTCACTAATCTAATCTATAACTCAAATCACTCTTATGTTGAGTTTTATCCCTCTCATGTTTTTCTTGTTTTCTTCTTCTTTTATTCAATCATGTCCTAATATTGCATGCTTCATCAACTCTAAGGTATCATGTTTATAACATTTCTATACACATATATATCATGATTATAATTTGATAACATTTCTTATTAAAACAATAATGGAAACATCAAAATCTTAGCTCTCCTTCAACTAAGTACACCCGTCAATGTCCAATTGCTGTACCCATCAATGTCCAGTTGTTGTAGCCTTTTCAGCTGCCCAAAGGAAGAAGGGAGCTTGGTGATGCGTGCCTTTAACGATTGCAGACTTTCAAGGATCCAAAATCTTCGGGCAGCTCCTTCAGCTCAGGGCACATATCAATGTCCAACTCCCGTAGCCTTTACAGCTGCCCAAAGGAAGAAGGGAGCTTGGTGATGGACATAAAGTGACTTGCCTTCAACGATTCCAAACCCTCAAGAGAGCCAAAATCTTCAGGCAGCTCCTCCAGACGAGTGCACCAATCAATTTCCAACTCCCGTAGCCTTTTTAGCTGCCCGAAGGAAGGAGGGAGCTTGATCTTAAGTGACTTGCATTCAACGATTCCAAACTTTCAAGGAGCCAAAATCTTTGGGCAGCTGTTTCGGCTCATCAATCCACATGTCGATGTCCATGTCCATGTCCAATTCCCTTAGTTTTTGAAGCTTGTGCTTTGTAGAGAAGCAACATCCCTCGGCCACACGAAGAAACTCCAAGCAAGAAATCTGAGATAAGCAACATTCCTCGAGCACAGTAAGAAACTCCAAGCAAGAAACCTTGTGCTTCCCAGACCAGCAATATCCCTCGAGCACGGTAAGAAACTCCAAGGACAAATCTTTAGGAAGGATGACATTAGCAGAATCCATCAAACTCGACCACCTAATTTTCAGGGCTTAAAGTCCCTTACATGTACACTTGAAATCTGTTGTGTGTAAGCAAAGGAATTGCAAGGATCGCATTTTGGAAAGCTGACTTGCGTCCAGACGACGCGAAGTGACAAGTCCACGAATTTGATCAAGACCCTGCAACAACAAACCGAGTAAATCATCAACTCACTGTTTACTCTTCCGTTTCATCAATTACAAACCGTCATTTCTGTAAAGAAAGATCAACTTATGAAGTACCCTCATCACAACCAACCAAACCATCAGATTTTACACTTTATACTTTCATTTCATACTTAGGCTGCAGTGCATTGAGCAACAGCAAATCTCATTGTTCAGAGAAAGAACTTACGAAGTAACCTCATCACAACCAACCAAACCAGAATTTCTTCTTTCATTTCATGCTCAGGCTGCATGCAGCGCATTGAGCAACAGCAAATAACAGTGCTCAACTCTATTCTGATTTGCTACCCCGCTTTCCCTATACTATAGTGGACGTGCTGAAAACAGAAAAGCAAGTACCTGCCTAGTATCCGACATTTGTAGCAAGTCTTTGTCATCCCACACCCGTGTCTTGCTCCTTCTACTCACATCTCTTCCCAAGTCCCTCAAATGATCGTGCATCGTAAGGCGCCGATTTTCGTCCACCTTCACCAAACACAGTTGTTTCAGCTTCTTTAGACCGGTTGCGTAGCCTTCTACCAAACCATGCCAAAAGTACTTTACACTCCGTTCGCGTTTTCCAATGAAGAAGCAAGCCAGGTCTTGGAACATTTGTCTTTCCTCCTAGACGCCCTTGAAAAGCGTGAAGACAGAAAAGTTGCGAAGACTCCTGAGGATCCATCTTTCGTAGCTCGTGTGTCTCACCCTAGAAGACATCGGAGAGGTCGTTTTTGTGAGGAATAATCGTTGGTCCCTAGATGTCAACAAAATCAGACTTCCCGGCCAGAGCCTTGTTGGATCTAAGATGTCCGTCACAGACCTGAAGTCGCTGTTCGTGCCATCCAATCTCTTCATGTCATCGAGTACTATCAGAACCTTCGATTCCACGGAGGGCAAGAGCATGGTGAAGAAGGTTTGCGAACCCCTTCTTCATTGCTACTCCACGGTGGCTGATGAGCACCTCATGAGAGGCCATGGACGAACTTCGAAGTAACGGTGGTTCAGAAAGGAAGACGCCGCCCTCCACTTCCAAGCGTTGAGTCGCTTGGTCAAGGCTCATGACCAACTCGGAAGCGCATCGCTAACAGCTAAAGTCCGGCCCTGCTCGGGAACCTTCTGGATGCGTCCCAGGCACGGAGTGCCGGACTCCATGATGCCGAGCAGCGAGTAGATTTGGGCAGGCATCGGATTGTCGGACTGATCTTAGCAAATTTGTCAAACCCCTGGCATATCGGTGCCCGCCATGCTGCGATAAAAACCAGTAATCACTCAGAATGGGCTCCTTCGTCAACCCGCCAAGCCTTACGTAGGATAGATTTCAACTATTTGCCCGGGTGGCAAGATGGAAATCCTGTCTCCAGCGGAGCATATTTCTGCTACGATTTGACAGCAAGAAACATGGAAGCTCAAGCAAATTTGCCAAGTTTGTTGCACGCAGGAACGGCCTCTAACAAGGTCAAATTTTCACTTGCCTTGCCAAAGCAACCTCACCCCTTACATTATGACACCCCTTAAATCCCCTTTCACATCTTCATTCATTTAAGGCCCTTTCACTCTATGTCTTCACCTTTGGCATGTCAAAAAGGTTGGAAAAACAATTGGGAAAGGTTCCAAGAAGCCATAGAGCGTGTTCACCCATAGCCCAAAAAGGGGCCCATGCATGCTTTTGCTCGCAAGGAGAGGCCGTCATGGGGGGCCAAACAAAGATTTAACTGGCAGATCATATGCATTTTTTTCGACTAGCTGACCAAACCGGCTGGCAGATATTCAAGGGGCTAAACGAATGCAAAGAGGACGTTCCCACATACCCTCTAGGATCGTCCCCATCTTCACTTGTAGTCCATCATTTTTGGCTTGAACACACGCTAACGTCAAGAAAATTGGTGCAAATAAGTGTGAAGGTAGGGGGTCAAGATTTTTGACCTATTGCACACCTACAAAAGGTGATGTCTAAACCTTGAATGTAACTCTCATCGCGGCACAAAACTTGCAAAGCTTTTCTCCTGTGTTGTTCTCACATAAATCCTGCCTAGAAAGTCTCCAGCTTAGAGGTTAGCATCGTGGGAATGCCCTCAAACATGTGGCTAGGGCTAAATCAACCTACCATGAAGGTCATTTTTGACCCCTTCACACCTCCAAGCTAGGCACGCCTAAATGTGCTCTAAATAAAGAGTGAGAAAGGAGATTTCCTAAGAAGCACCAAAGTTTTTATCTTGATCTAAACAATAATAAGAGATCATAAGAGAAAGTCATCTTTACATCGCTATGAAACAAAGATCCTCTAGCTCTTCTCCAAGCCTATTTTGTATCGTCTAGTTCTTCTCAAAGCTTACTTTATGCCTATATAGATACACTAGGACAAGATTTCAGAGAACGATAGCAAGTTCATCTAAGACATGAATATGCACCACTTAAATCCTTTTTGCTTCCTTATAAAGTATGAAGCAAAGTCCTTAAAAAACTCCCCATCTAGGTGTGACATCCCTTGCTCACATTTTTAAGAAACGACCGAGTATGGCATCTGAGCCAAATGGACTCCCACAATCTTAATATGGTCCTCAAGAGCATTAAGAGAGAGAAGTTAAGGTGAGAGATTGTGAAATGGGATCATGCAAAAGTGGGATCTTAGCTAGTGTCCAATGTTGCATGGACTCAGTTGGCATTTCTAAAGAGGTTCATGTTTTGATTTGTAGAATGAAGAATGCTAAGGATACATCAACAAAAATGATGCATTGTAGAAAGAGTGAGTTCCAAGGATAGCCAAGTGAAGTAGAGAGAGAGCAATGGGGGTCAAAACAATGGTGTCATCATCTTGATGTTTGTGGTGGTGGGGATGAATTTGGAAGTTGGACCTAGATGTAGACATGTAAAGGTGATGGCATTTGTGAAATGGATGAGGTGAGAGAGAGGTTGGTGGGTGAGTGCAAAAAAGCAAAAGAGAGGAAGCCTTGCTAGCAAGTCCCCCTCTACTTAATTGTATCATTCTAGGTCAAGCCTAGCTTGTGCCCACATCTTATATTGAACAAAATGTTTCAAATTTTACAATGTTCAAGAGTTTTACAAGAACACACCCTCTTAAAGCATCCACACCTAGATGAAGCTGGGTGGCTACAAAGAGAATTTGAGGAAATTTTAACAAGGACAAGGGTAAAGCCAAAAACCTTTGGCACAACACACATCTTTCTACATTAACATAGATTTTTGAAAAGATGTGCGTATGATTTCATGATTTCACAAATCAATTTTAATGTTTACATGTGAGGAGAAAAAGGGTCAAATTTCTCATATTTATATTTAAAGAGAAAATGGCTCACATATATATATACAAACTCATGGACATAGTACAGTTTCAATCTCATGATAGTCACTCACAAGGTTGAAAACCATGGTTCCATCATGCATAGCAGGGACTAGCTATTATGACATGCCCATTAACATCATTAGTGGCCAATAATGGGTGTAGACTATAGTATAAGCATATGCTCTCACACATACAAATCCACACACCCTCACATACTTGAGCTTCAATTTATACAAAGGTCATCGTACTGATTTTTTGTCGGCACTCCAGATGTAAGGGCAGACTCAACTGTGACAAAGGCTAGCACTAAAGGAGAGGGCTAATCAAAATGTAGTCCACATTCTCTTCATTCAAGCTACAAAATTCTTGTGAAGATATACGATTTTATTTTAGTTTCTCCCAGATGAGCATCTAAGCAAAAGAAATGCTTAAACAATCTAGCTAATAGGGCAAAACACACCGCTTAAGATAGAAAGAATTTATCACAATATCAGCAAGCCGCCACAAGGATGAAAGCTTCACAAGCTAAAATTTGCATGTCCACTGCTAAAATTTGCATGTCCACTGCTAATCTGGCAAAAGCATATATCTAGATGAATTAGGGAGCATGCCCAAACTCATCCTCTAAAAACTCTGTAGTTTCAATCTCATGATAGTCACTCACAAGGTGAAAACCATCAACTCAATCAGGCATAGCTGGGACTAGCTACTACTGTGGCATCCCCACTGATGTCATTAGTGCCCAACAATGGGTGTAGACTATCATATAAACATATGCTCTCACACATACAAATCTACACACCCACAACATACAAATCTACACATCCACACATACTTGAGCATCCATTTATACAAAGTATTCATACTAAGTTTCTGTCGGCACTCTAGAGGTGAAGAGCAAAATCAGTTGTTGTGACAAAGGCTAGCACTTAAGGACAGGGTTAATCAAAAAGTAGTCCACATTCTCTTCATTCAAGTTACATCTACTTGTGAAGACTATACGATTTCATTTTAGTCTCTTGCAGAAGAGCATCTAAGCAACAAAAAAAAGCATAGACAAAGCTTATTCAAGTTAGTGAGCCTTGGGACTGCCAATGTGTAAGTCCAAGGTTCAAAACCTTGGCTATTAGTCTCTAATTAGCTATTCAAGCATAAGATGGATCAATGTGATTGTTGAGACATCTAGTCTTCAGATGTGCTTTGGGCCATATTTGCAATAAATGATATCTTTTCATGCCACATAGACTAACTTGTCTCTCCTATCTTTCCCCATACACCACCCAACGATGATCTTTTTGACCTGCCTAAGTGGGAAGGGTATAGTGTTGAGGAACCATCTCAACATCATATGTTTGATATGTGCATAGCACTAACCCAATAGAGGGGTTTACATATATTCTACATTTTCAACTAAATCTAGAATACAGTTAGTCATTTGTGGTGTATAGCTGCCATGAGCAACAAGTACTATGAGGCTCCTACAATAGTAACCAAGGTTTCAACAACCCTACGCCTCAAAGCTCACAAGCACAACTAGACACAGGCACTACAAATCATCACAGCACAAGGTGGCTTATGTTTTGTAGCACGCACCTAAGTCTCATGCAAGACTTGAGTCAAGTGACCTCTCTCACAAAGCAATGACATAACGGATCTACAAGACAGCAAGCTACAACACCACAAGCATTCAACCGAGCCTTCAATGACTCAATTGCAAAGCAAGACACACTAGCTACTGTAGATAACATCGACTAGGCAAGACTGTTTAACAAGTCTGCACTCTAAGCCAACGTTTCAATCCACCTCAACGCATCTCCTCCAAACTCTCTCTCCATAGCACATGTAGCATTGCTACAACAAGCACCCACAGAGGCAAATTTCTTATACAAAACTTCTACAATCCAGCCTCAATGACGCATTGCAACTCAGACAAGGCAAGACAGTCAACTACGCCAGGCTTGCAAGCATCGTGACTCCTACTAGCAGCTTGCAAGCAAACGGCTCCTGCAGATGAGCTCCCATCAACCACAATGTAAGCAACACCCCAATCTCATGACCCACCAGTGCACCATCACATGTGCTCGTCTAATGCACCTAAGCCACCATGGGCTCCATCTGCACACCAGCGATGCTTCAACAACATCTGGCACATGCACAATGACCTCAAACATTGTAGCAAGCCCTGACCTGCAAGCCCTGACCTGAGTGACTACGCGAGCTCCAATGCATGTCACCTCCAATGAGTCCTCCAGCAAACGGCTACCACAAAGAAGCCTCCCCGTCTAAGGCATCCACAAAGAGCATGCACAACCAACAGACCAGTGACCAAAAGAGCCCGCTGACCAACATAGAAGACCCTGCCGATAAATTCTATCAAGAATCCGAAGATTTTGAAGCATCACCTCGTAGATTCTGGTGCAATCAATGAAATCTTCAAGATTCCTGCAAATCTTATCTTATGACATGTGGTAAGACAACAAGTTGACATGTGGCATCGTATCAACTACTTATCCACCACGTAGACCTTATTTGACACATGGCAGTTGACTTACCATGTCACCCTATCTGCCACATTAGTAGGGCACACGCACAGTGCCATGTCACTACCTGATCTGCCACATCATTTTGCACCGTCAAAGTGCCACATTAGTAGGTTATCCACTTACCACGTCACTTGCAGAGGTACCACATCACTTGCCATGTCAATAGGTACAGTCAACTGGCCACCTCAACATCCTAGTATACTGCCAACTCACAACTACAACATGGCAGTCCCTTGGGAGACACAGTTACCTCTTCTTAGACACTACATGTGCACCCAATTGCCACATCATCACTGCTCCCCAAAGGCACACACTTTGCATGTGATTCACCCTACCACATCATCATGCAATTGTTTCTTGAAGAAAAGGGTCAACAATTGCTTGGGTGTAGCCAATCGTGGAACTATTTTTGGGGCCATGATGCGACACGCTCCTGGGTGAGATTTGAATTTTATGCGGACTTGCACTCTTGCTGGATATTTTTCCGATGTCATGATGCTACACTTTCGTAATAATGAGACACGATCTATTTATTTTGAATATCGCAGAGCTCGACACATGGCATCTTTGCACTGCTTCTTCGTGCAGTGCAGTCTATGACCTGACCACTATCATTTGTAAGAAAACAATACAACGTTTGTGCTCAACAGATAACAGGATCTTGTATCCAAGAGAGAAAAGTAGATAGTATGGAGAATCAAAAATTTGATTACTGTAAGACTGATACAATAGATGGCACTACCTCCCAACCGTGTGCTCCTGTAAGAGAAGCTTCAATGGCATGCTGGAAACAGTAGAGGACGGAGGCTGGATGCTAAGGAATTAGGGTTGCTCTAGCCAGTGATGATGATGGGCTTCACGGGCTTGCTCTTATATAGCCACCACTCATAGTTGGTTAGACTCAATTGGGTGATCGACCCAGTCCGCCCAAAACGGCCAACTAAGGGTCGGTCCCCAAATAGGCTACCGGCCACACGATAGAACCGGCATGCAAAATAGAGCAACTAACCTATGGTCACCGTTCGGCCCACAACCATCCAGGATCATCTGGGGCTCCAAATGAGCCCCGCAACCCGAGAGTGGGCTACCTCGGGAAATGCTCCGTCTACCCTCAGTGCGATTAGTCATGGGATGCCTTCCCGCACTTGCATGTAGCCTAGTTGGCAGTGTGCCAACTCTGTCCAACCATCATGCCACACATGGCCCCCATTTGGTGTCCAAACCAGGACCTACCGGATAACCGAGCTACTCAAATGCCTTCTCCTCATATGGGGGCCTTACAAGTAGAGTTAGCTGGTTCCCGCGTAGTTACATGAGAGTGGAGCATTGATATCTAACACCCCCCCTCAATGTCCACCCGCAAGTGAACTTACTTTTTCAGCCCAATGCCAAGTCGATGAAGATGCCTCTCCAGCAAGTCTCTTCCAAGAGCCTTCGTGAAGATGTCCGCAGCATTCTCTGTAGTCGGACAGTACACCAAGTCAACCTCTCCATCCATGATGAGCTCGTGTACAAAGTGATATTGAATCTCAATGTGTTTTGTGCGAGCATGGAACACAGGGTTCTTTGCAATTGCCATGCAACTCTGATTGTCACATGATAATTGCGTAGGCTTGTTCTGCGCACTACACCCATGTCCCCCAAAATCCTCCTCAACCACACTGCCTCACAAGAAGCAAAACATGCTGATTTGTACTCAGCCTCGATAGAAGAAAGAGCAACTATAGGTTGTTTCTTGTTGACCCATGACACAGCTCCAGATCCAAGGGAGAAATAGTAACCTATCATTGATCTCCTACTATCCACGTGTCCTGCCCAATCCGAGTCACAAAATCCGGTCAAGATGTTGCCCTTGGTATAGGTGATGCCATAATCAAGTGTGCCTTTGATGTATTTCAGCACCCACATCCGTGCCCTCCAATGGTTCTCTCGGGGCTAATTGGAAAACCTGCTTAGTACACCAGTCGCAAAGCTGATGTCTGGCTGCGTGTTGCACAAGTAAATCAAATTGCCCATAAGCCTTCTGTACTTCGCTTTGTCCACCAAGGGTTATGAATCCTTGTTTGAGAGCTTCATGTCAACCTCCATAGGGGTGCCAACTGTCTTGCACTCAGCCATGCCAAATGCCTTCAAAATCTCTCCAGCATACTTCAGCTGCGAGATGAAGATCTGTCTTGGCTCTTGCCAAACTTCAATCCCCAAACAGAATTGCATCAGTCCGAGGTCTGTCATTTCAAACTCTCTTCCTAGCAAATGCTTTGTCTGAGAGATCTTCTCTTCATGGTTCCCTATTATGACAAGGTCGCCCACATAAAGGACCATGATCATACACCTGCCTCCTTCTCTGTAGATATAAAATTTCGCATTAGATGGGCTCCTCTTGAACCCGTTTTGCAGAAAGTAGGCATCAATCCACTGGTACCATGCTCGTGGAGCTTCTTTCAGCCTGTAAAGTGCGTTCTTCAGTTTACAGACTTTACCTTCTAAACCTGAACCGGGGATCACAAAACCTGGTGGTTGTTCCATGAATACCTCCTCCTTGAGATCGCCATTTAGAAAGGTGGATTCTACATCCATCTGAAACATGGGCCAACTTTGTTGGGTTGCTAAAGCCAAAACACTATGAATTGTGGTTAGTCAAGCTGTGGGAGCAAAAGTATCCTGATAATCAAAACCATGTACTTGTGCGAATCCTTTTGCCACGAGCCGAGCCTTGTACTTATCCAACGTGCCGTCGGAGTTGTACTTGGTCTTGTATAGCCACTTGGTGTCAATTACCTTGCGTTTTGGTGGTTGATCCACAAGGTCCCAAGTGTTGTTCTTCATTATGGAGCCATACTCCAACTGCATAGCCTCCATCCACCTATCATCACCATGTGCCTCTTCAAGACACTTGGGTTCTTCAGCACGGATCACCTCTATCATCAAAGCGTAGTTGACCAAGTGTTCCTATGCCCTTCTTTGCTCTTTTAATCTCTTGGACCGGTGGTGTTCGGATGGTTCCTCCTCAATGGCTAGAGGTTCTCTGCTATCCAAAAGCTGCTTTACCCACTTTGGGAATGGCCATTGCCGTTGTGGTTCTGCAGGCTCTTCTTCATCTTCTTTATCTTGAATCCTCCCAAGCACCGTTGGGGGAGTTCGGTCTGCTGTTGGTGGTTGTACTAGATGGATATCCTAGTCCTGGTTGTTTGGGAAGGAAGCATCCTCCCCCATTTGATGCGGCTGTTCTGAGAAGACCACATCGTGACTTACTATTACCTTCTTGGTAATAGGGTTATAGAGACGGTAACCCTTTGCCTCTTCACTGTAGCCCAAGAAAATACATTTCCGGCTCTTCGGTTCCCGTTTGGTCCTATTAGCATCAGGGACATGCACAAAACAGTCACATCCAAAAACTTTGAAATGTGCAGCTGAAGGTTTCTTACCAGAAAAGGCCTGTAGTGGAATCATCCCATTCACAGCTTTTGTGTAGCTACGATTCAGAATGTAAACTACCGTGTTACATGCTTCAACCCATAAAGTCTTTGGCAAATCTTTCCCTTTCATCATACTCCTTCCCATTTCGTAGATGACGTGCATCTTGCGCTCTGCTAGTCCATTTTGCTTTGGTGTATGTGGCGGGGGTTTCTGCCTCTTGATCCCGTGACTTTTGTAGTAACTTTTGAATTCACATGATGTGAACTCACCACCTCTATCTGATCTCAACTTCTTCACCTTCCTCCTCGTTTCTTTCTTGACCATTACATGCCATTCTTTGAACTTACTAAAAGCCTCATCTTTAGTCTTCAGGAAGTATATCCAAATGCTTCTATTGTAGTCGTCGATCAGCATCATGAAGCAGTAGGAACCACCCAAAGCTTCTGTCTCCATCTTTCCACAAAGGTCCACGTGAACGAGCTCTAGAGGAGCTTTTGCCCTATTGGCCTCTTTAGGAAAGGGCTGCCGATGCTGCTTGCCCATCATGCAAGCTTCACATACATTGAGCGGATCTGAAATTTCTGGTAGGTCTGCAATCATTCCACTTTTATGCATCTCTTTTAAAGAACTAAGGTTTAGATGACCAAACCTCTCATGCCACAGCTTAGTGTTGCTCACATCGGCTCGAGCACTGAAAGCTAAGAGTTCATAAATGTTGTTGCACCGTGTACCTTTACCAATGACTTTCCCTTAAAGATCCAAAATCTATGCGCCATTCTTATCGAAGTGAACTTTGAGGTCCCGATTCGTGATCATAGAAACAAACAAGTTCCTCTTGATATCTGGCACATAAAGAACATCCGTCAGCTGTTTTACAACTTTATCTGACTTGAGAGCAATCATACCTTTTTCTTTTGTTGGACATTTTGCATCATTGTCGACTGCTACCAGGATGTCATTCCCTACCGGTTGTAGAGAGGTATACCAATCCTTCCGACTGGTCATGTGGCACAATGCACCATTATCAATAATCCAAGGTTCATCTGCAAGACATGAACTGCCTCCGTGCAAATCTCCTCAATCGCTACGAATAGTTGTGAAAGCCTCCTCTTTCGTCTTCAAGAAGTATATCCATGTCCTTCTACTGTATTCATCGATCAGCATCATCCGTCTCCATCTTTCTACAGAGGTCCATGTGAATGAGCTCTAGAGGAGCCTTTGCCCTACTGGCCTCTTTAGGAAAGGGATGCCGATGCTGCTTGGCCATCATGCAAGCTTCACATACATCGGGCAAAACTTAAATTTCTGGTAGGTCTGCAATCATTCCACTTTTATGCATCTCCTTCAAAGAACTAAGGTTTAGATGACCAAACCTCTCATGCCACAGCTTAGTGTTCTTCACATCCACTCGAGCACTGAAAGCTGAGAGTTCGTAAATGTTGTTGTGCCGTGTACCTTTACCAATGACCTTTCCTTGAAGATCCAAGATCTATGCACCATTCTTATCGAATTGAACTTTGAGGTCCTGATCCGTGATCGCAGAAACGGACAACAAATTCCTCTTGATATCTGGCACATAAAGAACATCGGACAACTACTTTACAACTCCATCTGACTTGAGAGCAATTGTACCTTTTCCTTTTGCTAGAAATTTTGCATCATTGCTGACTGCTACCAGGATGTCATTCCCTACCGGCTGTAGAGAGGTATACCAATCCTTCTGACTGGTCATGTGGCGCGATGCACCATTATCAATAATCCAAGGTTCATCTGTAGGTACATGAATTGCCTCCATGCAAATCTCCTCAATTGCTACAAACAGCTCTATTGGTACTACCTGCGCACTGTTGTTGGACTCTTTCTTTACTCCGTTCTTCTCATCTCCAATCTTCTTCTGGCACTCATTCTGCTTGTGCCCTGCCTTATTGCAATAGAAGCACTTGATATTCTTCTTTCTCTTTTTATCATCAGAAGAAGATGGGTTACTAGAGTCCTTACCTTACCTTTCTTTGATCTAGCCCAGAAAGCCGAATCTTCTCTAGTCCTCATCTTTTGACGCATCTCCTCCTCCAGAAGCATTGCACTGAAATCCTCAAAGTTGAGGGGCAGATTTTTGTTCTGCATATTCAGCACCATAACAAGACCGTCGTACTTTGGTGGGAGAATCCGTATTGCACCTTCGTGCTAGATTCTCGCTGGTGATGGTGATGTCAATAGCAGTCATCTGATCGCACAGATTCTTCACCTTGGTGATGAAGTTCTCTGCCGGTTCAGAGTCAGTTTCTCGTTTGCGAGTTGAGTCTCCAGATTTTGAATCCGCGTCTGATTCGTGGTCTCGTATTGATTTTTTAAGACCGTCCATGCCTCCTCCGTTGTGGTGACATGTTGAATTAATGCCATGACAGAGTCACTTACACTGTAAACAATAGAACATAGGGCATCTGCATTTCTTCTTGTCCATGTGAGAATCTCATCTATAGTTGGTACTATCTGTTATGCTGCATTGGTCGGATTCGATCTCGAGACCGGCTTCATGTCCACCCCAGTAGCAGTATCCCAAAGCTCGTATGCACTTAGGATGGTCTTCATCTTGAACTTCCAGAGTGGATAGTTAGAGCTGTCCAACACTTCACTTTTGCCGAACGGTGGGATTCGTAGTGTTGCGGGCTGGGCCATCTCCTTGCCATCTCTCACAATCTGCTCGCAAACAGGAACACACTACCAAATCTTCTTG
This sequence comes from Dipteris shenzhenensis, assembly GCF_047967505.1. Taxonomy (NCBI): domain Eukaryota; kingdom Viridiplantae; phylum Streptophyta; class Polypodiopsida; order Gleicheniales; family Dipteridaceae; genus Dipteris; species Dipteris shenzhenensis. The sequence goes on along the minus strand of NC_141627.1, from coordinate 8,856,395 downwards.
CTAGAGCCCAAGGTCTGATACCATGTAAGAAAAAAATACAACGTTTGTGCTCAACAGATAATAGGATCTTGTATGCAAGAGAGAAAAGTAGATAGTATGGAGAATAAAAAATTTGATTACTGTAAAACTGATACAATAGATGGCACTGCCTCCCAGCCGTGCGCTCCTATGACGCGCTCCTATGAGAGAAGCTTCGATGGCATGCTAGAAACAGTAGAGGATGGAGGCTGGATGCTAAGGAATCAAGGTTGCTATAGCCAGTGATGATGATGGGCTTCACGGGCTTGCTCTTATATAGCCACCACTCATAGTCGGTTAGACTCAATTGGGTGATTGACCCAGTCCGCCCAAAATAGCTGACTAGGGGTCAGACAGTCCCGAAATAGGCCACCGACCACACGATAGAACCGATGCGTAAAATAGAGCCATCCAGGATCATCTAGGGCTCCAAACGGCGGGCCCTGCAACCTGAGAGTGGGATGCCTCAAGAAATGCTCCGTCTACCCCCGTGCGGTCAGTCATGGGATGCCTTCCCGCACTTACATGTAGCCTAGTTGGCAGTGTGCCAACTCCATCCAGCCATTAGGCCACACATGGCCCCCATCTTGTGTCCGAACCAGGACCTATAGGATAACCGAGCTACTTAAATGCCTTCTCCACATATGGGGGGCTTACAAGTAGAGTTAGTTGGTTCCTGCGTAGTTACACGAGAGTGGAGCATTGATATCTAACATCATCGCATAGCCTTTTGCTACAACTTTGGCACCTATCACTGGGTAGCATGCCCATGAAAATCATGAAAATTCAAGGTTTGGCTTGGAGAGACCACCGCGTTGGTTCTTGGCATAATAATGAGACACAATGTATCATTTTGAACACTCTGTAGCGTTAGCCTGACCAGCTACCATCACGTAGCCTTTTGTTGTAGCTTTTCCACCTGTCACTGGGCAACGTGCCCATACTGATCATGAAAATTCAAGGTTGGCTTCGAGAGACCACCGTGCTAGTTCTTGGCATAATAATGATACACAATCTATCATTCTGAATATTGTCGTAGCATAATCTCTAGCCTCATCACCTGTCATCGCCCATCCTTTTGTAGCAGCTTTGCCACTTGTCACATTGGGAAATGAACCCATGCAGATCAGGAAAATTTAAGGTTGGCTTGGAGCAACCATTGTGTTGGTTCTTGGAGTTATGGCTCCATTACCTACTTTTACGTAGAACAAGAGGAGATCTATGATGACCACCACACTGGCAAACAAAAGGAGACCCACGACAACCACTAAGTTGGTTCTTGGAGTTATATATTAGTGTATCAAGGAAAATGTATTTCCTTGTACAACCAAGAAAAATGCAATTGACAATATGGCTCTTGAGGGGTCCCCTCTAGGAAAAGAGCTATATTGCAAGCCATATCTGTCCAATGGCATCTTGGATATTTTATAATGCATGTTGATATGGACCTTGCTCCTAGAGGGAACCCCTCAAGGTCCATATCATCAATTTCATTTTTTGAAAGTTTAATTGTATTTTTCTAGATGTATCTCCATGCAACCACAACAGTGGGTTGTTGGAGCTTTTTTTTTTTAATAGAAAAAAAGTTTGTATTATATTATATCATCATCATAAATATTCACACTACATGTTCTTTAGCATAGAATAGCCAGCCCCCATGGGGAGAAGTTTCTTTAACAATACAGTTCTGACAGATACTCATGAGCTTGAGAGCTTCTAAAGTTGTCATAGTAGCAGCAATAGAGTTAAAAGAGAGGTACATATGAATCATCTATATCATCTGTGTCATCATCATTAAAGTAGTCAGAGTAGTTGAAGTTCTCTAAATCACCAGAGCTATCAGAGTCATTTGTGGTAGCAGCCTGGGCTTCAGAGGGTGACAATGACTCCTTCTTTATAGTTGGAGGGAGGACTTGTTTAAGAAAATCAGTAATCTCAGAGGGGATTTCAAAGGGTGTGGTGTTTTCAATCCCGAAACAGCTTTGAGTATGGTCTTGGAGGTCAGCATTAAAGAGGGCAACCTTAGTTCTGAATTGCTTTATCATCTCTATAATTTTCCTCCGGTCCTGTTCAATCAGTTTTGATAAAAAGAAAGTCAACATGCAACACAATTTGATTAAACTGGAGATTGTTTCTGGTTATCCAAATAAACCAAAGTGCATGTGCTTTGATAGGTGTCCATAATTCCTATTTTGTCCTTGGAGAGTCTCCTAGTAAAATGGCCTTTCAATTTATTGGTTCCCCTGTTTCAAGTTGAACTATTTTCCACACCTTTCTAGCAACAAGACATGCAACAAAGAGATGGAAAATATCTTCATTTGTAGAGGGGCACCTCATGCACTTGCCATTTCCCTTTCCAATCCTCAGTCATCTATTGTTAGTCCACACAGTTTTATGCATTATTAGCCAAAGCAAGGTAGACATTTTGTCAGGGATTGAGGTTGACCAAATAAGCAGAACCTAAATTTCCATTTGCCCTTAGAGTCCTACTATTTCCACCTAGTATTAAGGACCCATGCAAAGATCTCCAATGTCCCTACTTAGAGTGGGGATAGGGAAGAAAGAAGTACTCTCCACCCAATTGAACTCTCTACTGTAGACTAAGAAAAATCCACCTTTCCATTTTTGATTGTCCTCCCAGAGTTAAATTCTGTTCAAGACAAGTGTCTGGCTTTGGTTATTTAACCTGAACTCTCTCCTAATCTCATGCCAGGTTTTCCATCTTAGTTTAGCTCTGTTCCAAAGTTGACCCTAGCATTGCAGTCTCTTTTTGAAGAATAAAGTAGCCTTAGCAAAGTCTTCATTAGAAAGAATAGCATCCTTGAAGATAACAGAGACCCAAATTGAGTTTAATGTCATAGAAGATCCTTTTCTAGAGAAGACAATTTGGCTTTTAATTCCTTCAAAGGCTGTGCATAGTGAGATCTAAAGCTGACTGCCTTTAGCTTTGCAGGGTTCAGGGTTACATATAGCTGACAACATAAGGTACTTTTTCCACTTGGGAGCTCTCAGAGGTCTTAGGGAGTTGACATTCCTTAGAAGGATTTGGGCCCAATCCTCAAGAGGGTGTACGATTGCCTTAATTATCCAAGTTGAGGAGAGTTTCAGAGTAGCCTATTCTATATCTATCACACCTAAGCCTCCTTCCTGCTTGGGTTTGATACAAAAATCCCATCTGACCTTGCTATCTTGCCCCCCCAAAGAAAATATCTGCAAACTTTTATGAACCTGTCAATTCCAATTCTACAAGGGGACTAAGAAGTGAGGTAGAATATGATAATAGGGTATATGCAGTGGTTGAGAATAGTTCTTCTTCCAGCCAAACTAGTCCTCTCCATTTCTCAATCTTGTTTTGAAACCTATTCAAAAACCAATCCCATCTTTGTTTGAGGGAAATGTTTAAACCCATGGGGATACCCAATAATCTGAAGAGTGTGCCATGTTTGATTCTCTGGCAGCCCATGTCTTCCAAGAAAGCCTATTCATCCCCTTTGAGAGTTGTATATTTAGTTTTGGAGTGGTTGATTTTGGAACCAGAAGCTTTATAAAAGATTTCTAAGGACTTGATAGCCTTTTTGATGTCTTATCATTCATGAGGGTTGAGTTTGTATCATCAACAAACTGTTGGCCTATAAGGTGCTTGCCAGAGGGTAACTCAATGCCTTTCAACTTTCCTTCTTAACTCTAATGTTGAAGTAGCCACCCTAATGAGTCTATAGCAATTGCAAAAGGTAGAGGAGCAATAGAGCAACCTTGTCTTATAGACCTTTTAAGGACAAAGGGTTGACTCATGATCCCATTAACACAAATCTTGGCTGTAGCATTAGTGAGAAGGAGTTTAATATAAGAGATAAATAGGGGGCCAAGGCCCATATTAGCTAGAGTCTAGATGATGAAGTCCCATTCAAGTCTATCATATGCTTTGTCAAAGTCAACCTCCAGAAAACATATGTCTTGCTTTGTTTCTCTTGCATACTCACATCCCTCCCAGATATTGATGATGGCTTCAAGAAGATGTTTTCCCTTTATGAAGCCTTTCTATTCTAGAAGTATCCACTTGGTCATTCTATTCTTAACTCTCAGAGCCAGTGCTTTAGCAAAAAATTTATAGTTGCAGTTAAGCATAGTGAGAGGCCTCCAATTTCTTAGCTCATCCTTATCCCCTTACTTAGGAATAAGTTTAATAACAACAATAGACAGAGGTTTTTCTAGGTACTTGTTATCAAAGCTGAGTACAATGTTCTTTCTAGCATCCTTGCATAGTTTCCTGGCCTTGATCACTTCAGTGTTTACTTGTATACTTGTATAGTGGAAGATAGTAGGTTCTGATAGTGGAGATGAATGAGATCAATATTGTCCTCAGTAGATAGAGCAAAAGAGTTGTCAGATTTTCTAAGAAGGGGAATCTCTTCATTAGACCTTTTCCTTCTAATAAGCTTGAAGTACTCTTTGGTAGGTCTCTCAGTTTTACCAGCCCACCAATCCTTGAAGTATATTTTGGAATCATTCAGAAGAATCTGCTCTTGAATTCTAAGTTCATTTCTTTTCAAAACCAAGTCAGCCTGGGCCTGTAAATCCCCCTGTCTGGCTAAGGTCTCCAAGGAAACAATCATGTCTTGAATGCTGTCCATTCTCTTAGCCCTTATTTTGGCTCTGTCCCTTCTAGCTTTTCTGAGCAGTCTTTGAGTCTATTCAACTAATGTACACCAGGAGTCACTGATTGAGATAGAATTAGTGAAGGCTATGAGCCAAATTGCTTTAACACCTTCTTGGACACTTTTAAGGTCAAAGTATTTAGGATCAACCTTAAATTATGATGTGGTTTTTTGACCTGGGTCAAAGTCACATTTGAGAAGGATTGGCTTGTGATCAGAAAGAAAAAGTGAGGAGAAGACCTGAGTTTGAAGAGAGGCTAGATTGGATAGGATCTATGCTTCTCAAGAACTAATTTCCTCTTTCACCTCTTTCACCTCGCTCGGGTTCTTGAGTTCCACATTGGGGTTCTCTGATTTCTTATAGCTTTGCATTGGGACTTGCATTGGGACTGTCTCATCCTTCCTTGTCTTCGACTTCTGTTCGTCTTGGGTTGGCAAAGCAAGACGTAGTATCCTTTCTTGTTGGGAGGGAGAAGAACCCTCCTCCAGGTTTTTGCACTACTACCGCATAAGATATCATGGCCCCCCCTCTCCCAGCCCTAAAAGCTGACGGGGAGCATCCATTTCTATCCTATGGTGTTGGAGCTTCTTTCAAGATGGAAGATGCTCTGTCTTGCCTAAGGGCCCCTGTGTCGCTTTTCAGCGTCAACTGGCGGCATTCAACTGAGAAAGTTTTCTCTTTGGGAAGTTCACGGAAAACGTCTTCAAATATCAAATCAGAAGACCACTTTGGATGGGATCGAAGATTCGGACGAGATAGGCCATCACTTCTGTCTGCTTCTTCCATGTCATCATCATAGTCTTTTCCAAGGTCATTTCCAATGTCAGATCTAAGTGGTGGGCGGGGGAATCTAGTTTGAATACCTATGTCCTCGTCTCCTTCACCGTCATCTATCTCCATTCCTCTTACCCTAGTCTCAAGGGTCTTCTTCTTCTCTCTTTTTCCTTTTCTCTTGTTGAAGCTATTTTAGTGCTATGGTCCTAGACCAAAGAAATTGTAGTCCTACTTTACTGGTATTTTAGTCCTTGTTCAAATAAATCATAAATGAGTACAAAAGTAATCTGAGCCACTGCAGTGATTGGAGGCCCAATGGTGCCATCCAGATAATCAATTTCAATTCATTGAGTAAAAATTGAGCAAAAGAGATTACATCTACATCCAATAATAGGTTGTATAAAAATTAACAACTTATATTGAGCAAAAATTGATTTTACATGTATAAAAACTCAGCAATTGCTGAGAGCCTTAGAGGCCAAAAAATTACATCTAGTGGTCCTATAACCACTCAAATATAAAAATTAACAATAGTACATACTAAGAGCCTCAAATTCAACAAAAGAGATTACATAAATGTAAAAACCTAGCAATTGATGAGAGCCTTAGAGGCCAAAAGATTACTATCTAGTGAGGCAAAATATTACATCCAGCCATTGTTGAGTGGTTATGAGCCTCATTGAGCAAGAGGAAATTTGTACAACTTAGTATTGCCACCAGGCCAACTGGTTGCATTCGAATTTTTTAGGGAGCTAATGGAGGAGATGATGGAGAGGCCGAAGACCATGCACATAGACAAGACTCAGATTACGGCCCCCCCAACAAGATGAGAGTACTCTGATGTGAAAATCCTGAGGGCTTCATCAATGTCTAGGGGGAACCCATACAACACAATGATATAGAGGCCCTCTGTGAGCATGTCATCCAAGATCGTGACATGCAAATATGGGGGATATTGATCAAGGGAATGAAGGGTGTCCAAAAGAGCCAACATTTCTTCTCTTATAGAGTACAACTGAATCACCTTATACTAGAAAGAAGATAACCTTGAGATCACGTTGCATCAAGGGGTGGTAGTAGTTACAATAGGCATGGTGAAGATGAGTGGGTGAGTAGTGGACTGGATGAGCAGGGGAGCAGATGAGTGATGAGTGTTGGAGGAGGGAGCATGGAGCAAAGTAGAGCAGGGGCGAAAGAGAGCTAGACGAGGTTGTGTGGAGCAAAGTAGTAGAGCATGTGGAGCAAAGTAGCAGAGTAGGGGCAAATAAGAGCAACATAGCAAAATGCCAAAAGCCACAGATCTTATATATTATAAAGTTTGAGCCACCATGGTGAATGGAGGCCTGGAGGCTTGGTGTTCCATCCATATTAATTGTAGGCCTCCCTGATGGATGGTAATTAACTGCCAGCATAGTGGAATCTTAGGAACCACCCCAGATGGGCAATGGCAATTAATTAGGACACTAGTAATCATGAAGCAAATGCCCAATGGTAGTAACTGGCAAGAGAGTGATTGCATGCCACTACGGTGGCTGACAATTAACTACCAGCCTGGTAGAATCTTAGCCATGACAGATGTGGTTGATGAGAGTCACCACCACGGGGCAATAATTACCACACAAACATAAATCATGAAGCCTATTCTCCTCTAATCACTAATTACCATGCGCTCTAGTACTCTACTCAGCATGCAAGCTCGATGACTATATTAACTACAATCTATTGATCATGCAAGCCCGGTGGTACTAGCTGGTAAGTAAGTAATTGTGGGCCACTATGATGGCTGGTAATTAACTGCCAGCCTAGTGGAATATTAGCCACCATAAACGTGCCTGATAAGAGCCACCACCACTGGGTAGTTTATGGTAAATCATGAAGCATAATCACCTCTAATCACTTATTACCATGCACTCTACTGAGCATGCAAGCCCATTGACTGGTGATTTACTACACTCGTAATAATCATGCATGGAAGCTCGGTGGTGGTAACTAGCAGGTGAGTAATTGCGGGCCACTGTGGTGGCTGGTAATTAATTGCTAGCTCGGTGGAATCTAGGCCGTCACCATAGACGTGGTTGGTAATCTTAGATGCCACCATTGGTGGTTGCCATTGACGAAAGATGGTAGTGATTACCACAGATGTAAATCATGAAGCATAATCACCTATAATCACTCATTACCATGCAAGGTACTATCACTGCCTTGAATTAATCAAAATTTGATCCAACCCACTGTGCTGGCTCTCACCTTGACAGTTCCTTATAGTCGAGCTACAAACTTAAGTCTTTGCTATTCCATTCCTTTCACTGTTTCGTCTTCTATCCCTCTCAACCATTTTTTTCTCCCTTGAACTTGGACTGCAAACTTAAGCCTCTACTATTCCATTTCCTTCACTGTTTTCATCTTCTATCTCTCTCAAATGTTTCTTTCTCCCTTGCACTCTACCTACAGCTTCTATCCCCTCTCATAATAGATCCCCCTGGACACACCGAGCTCCAAATTGTGTTTGCACAATTTGAAAGCTCCTCACTGTATCTTTCCTCCCCCCGTGCACATTCTGGGAGCTCTTTAGACAATCTTTCTACCCCCTCTATAGCATAGTGCAAGAGCCTCTCCTCCCCTAATCTTGAAATTGTGACATCTAGGAGCTCCTCACTCGCTCTTCAAAATCCCAATTTGCATGCTTAGCAACTTCACTAGGTTGGTACAAGAGGTGAACGTGAAGAGGGACAAATAGTTTGTTAAGATAAGAAGATTACCATCATGGAAAGCATGATTGAAAATGCACTAGGCATTCCTAGAGGCAATTTGCATGCGAACACGGTCGCAAGGACCTCCAAAAACCTATGGTTCTAATAACGTGGTAGCCCTGGCGGTCTAGAACATCCATTTTATGTTGGTGAAGATTCCCTACAATAGGGAGATGTCCAGTAGAAGCTAGAGAACCCATCCAAAGGTGCTCTAGAGCCTAGCGATGCCCAACTAGAGAAGCCCATAGGAAGTGGTAAGATCACTCCACATAGCACAAGGTGATATCCTAGTTTTGTTTCTTCTCTACGACGTGTTTTGGTCATGCAAAGGGTACTAAGCAATCACCAATTGCAAGAAAATGTGGTCTATAGCAAGAGGGTACTAAGCAATCACCAACTGCCAGGCAAGTGTGGTCTATGATGGCAAGAGGAATATTCTAAAATTCACAATCTTCAATAGCAAGAGGCAAACTGGCTATGGCTATGGCTGCAATTGCTCCAAAACAATCTATGGCCTCAACAAGATGGTATAGTGGATGTCACATAGAAGGAGGTTAAATTGGAATCAACTCTATGGAAGCAAAGGCATATAGTGGATACCAACTTTTTTTGTATATAAATATTCACTTTAATAGAATTCATTCATTTTTGCTCCTATGTTGCCTGTTTGGAGATATCAGACTAGTTCGATTCCTTTTCCTATCGCAAAATAGACTCGTTTGAAGTGTTCTTATTTCAACTATTTCTTCATGTCTTCAAGCTATTACATGGCACTTAGTACATGTACTAAGTGAAAAATAGACTCATTTGAAGTGTCTTCAAGCTATTACATGGCACTTAGTACATGTAATAAGTGTAAAACAGACTCATTTGAAGTGTTCTTATTTCAACTCTTGCTTTGTGTCTTTAAGATAGTACATGGAAATATTATATTCAAGCTATTTCAATATAATGTTGTTGTTTAGTAAGGCAATGTTGCTATTATAGTGTAATGTTATTATAATTAATACAATGTCCTTGGAGTGCACATAGCATGACAACTATCATTTTCTAATGCTATGTAGTAGCGGTAGTAGTAGCACCAACCACTAGCAACAACGTTAACTATTAGTAGCATCCCTAAACACTAGTAGTGGCACTGAGCAGTAGCACCAACCACTAGAAGTAGCACTAACAATAGCACTAGAAGTAGCACCAACCTCTAGCAGTTGCACTAACAATAGCACTAGAAGTAGCACCAACTGCTAGCAGCTACACTAGCAGCAACACTATAGCAGTTGTACCAACCACTAGCAGCACTATAGTAGCACTATAGTAGCACCAACCACTAGTAATTGCACTAACTATTAGCAACATCCCTAACCACTAGTAGTAGCACTGAGCAGTAGCACCAACCACTAGCAGTAGCAATAACAACAACACTAGAAGCAGCACCAACCACTAGCAGTTGCACTAACAATAGCACTAGAAGTAGCACCAACCACTTGCAACATCACTATAGTAGCTGATGGTGGAGTCAATATTTCTAGCTTGCCATGAGACCTCTAGGATGTGTTGAAGAAGACAATGCACTTCTTCACTGATATGAGAGGAACCGTGAAGTTTTGGTGGGTTCAAGTAGCAGTAGAGCAACTGAAAGGATGTGATGTCTCTTTCTCAAGGGAGATCTGCAAGTGCATGATTACCAACCTTAAGAATTGCATGGATGGGAAATCCAAATTGTCATCTCAGTCTGCTAGAGTTGCAATGCACCTGATGACATCTACCCTCAAAGGGATTTTCTAGCAATAAGATAAGAAGATGTCTCAAAAGGTGACTTTTCTACAAGAGAAAGCCACTGATGCAAGAAAGGCAATGCAACTTGAGAAAATTCTCATGGAGGGTGCAGAAGCCAAAGTAGAGGAGGCAATAGCGAGGGCCTTGTAGGCACGAGAGCAAGCTGAGGCCACTGTAAAATTGGTCAACATGGAAAGGCATAGAAGAGAAGAAGTAGAGAAGCACATTAAGGAGCTCCTTGAAAAAGTTAGAACTAATGGGGGCATTGCGGACAAGGAGCTAGCAATGATGCAAAAGGATCTTGAAGATCAAAGAACTTAAAAGGAGGCTCTTTACAAATGGCTCTACAACATGCAGAATGCATTGAACATTGAAAGAGACCAGATGATGGAGGAATTGAAAAGGGAGATGCAAAAACTAGAGCGATGATGCAGGAGCTATGAGAGAGCTTCAAGGCCAGGAAGGATGGGCCAGAGAGCAGCCACAGTGGAGAAGACATTGAGGCAACTCTCTAGGCTAGGAAGGATGCAGAGAGTAGTAACGCTAGAGCAAGTTGTAGTAGCCATAGTGGGGGTTGTTATCTAGAAACACTTCTGGAAGTTCAAAGATTAAGCTACAAGACCCTACAACAAGATTATGATAGGCTTGTGCATGAGCTTGTAGTGGCTTTTCAATCCCTTTATTTACTTTTCTTAGATAGTTATCCTGCCGACCGTTGCCATCCCACTATCCTATTGGTTGTTGCCATTCCACTATCCCACCGGTCGTTGCCATTCTGCTATCCCACCGATCGTTGCCATCCCATATCCAACCAACTGTTGCCATCCCACTATACTCCCGGTCATTTCCATATTAGTATCCTGCCGATTGTTTCCATTTTAGTATCCCACGGGCGACTATTTCCATTTTAGATCCTGCCGACCGTTGCTTTTTTGCTATCCCACCAATCGTCACCCTCCACTCATTCCCACGGTTAGTCACCCTCGTGGATATCTTCTTGATCATTGCCTTACACCATCCCCTCAGCTGTGGGGATAGAAAAATCTATATAAAGGTACCCTATCCCCTCGGGTCATTGCCATAGCAGTTATAGCCAGACTCTATCAAAATTTTGTTTAAATCTTCTAGCCCTTGCCCCCTTTTGAACAGCAAATCAACACTCAGTTCATGATCTCATGCTCCCTCTCTTCTACCGACTCCCTCCTCACTTAGTTGCCATCCTTTTTCCCTATGGACCTGGAGAACGAGTTTTTTGAGTTTGAGATGGAGCTTGGCCTCTACCCCCAACCCCCTATCCCACAAGCCACCAGTCCCTCTGACTCACAGAGCATGCCCTCGGCCATGATCCATATGCCCTCTAATCTCCCAGCTGAAGATTTGCAAGCGGAGGAAGATGTCTCTATGCAATAGGCTACCCAAGAGGTGCCTACAACAACAGACACGCCCCCCTCAAGAATGTTAAGGAAGCGCATCCTGGCCCCCACACAAGGGGAATACAAAATTGTGCGATCACAAATGCACTCGCCGCTTGGAGAGGCATAGCTCCAACAACTCGACGCTCCTGCTACACATATGAGGGTCATGACTACACCCTTCATTACCACACTATAGCAGCATACCAAGCACTTAAGGAGCCAACAATTCAAGATGCAATTGCAATGACAAGTCTAGGATCTGTGGTTGCAGACCGCCTTCCTTATCAGGCTCTTGGGACACTTTCTCCAAGCCTATAGCTCCAACACGAATGTGGGCATCCTTCGAGATGCAACGGGCACTCCCCACTTTTACCACCTCAACATGGATGTGGCGCGAGCCGCCTTTGGCCTACCGGTCATTGACGACAAGTACTCTGTAAAGAAGAAGATGCCCAAGGCCCTCCATCAAATCTGCTAGTACGATCACAAAAGGAGCTAGGGGCACATCCATTTCTTAGAGATCATCAAGCCAGATATGGAAAAGCTAGCACAGGCCCTACAAAGGTTGACCCAAGTCAGGCACACTGACCACCACCAGTCAATCGTGCCAAACATCGTCTTGAGGCTGGCAGAACCCCAGGTCACTAGCTGGGCTGATCACTTTTGTAATGAGATGTGGGAAGACCTCAAAACATGAGGTCATTTGCAACCCAATGCTATTCATGCCCATCCTCTATCATATGCTACAACAGCAACTACCTATCAGCATGGGTTGGCTGACAAGACATCCATGGGGTCGGTACCTATAGATCAAGAGGAAGCGGAGGTCATACTAAAGCAAGCATGAATAGAGCCCAATGCCACTCCAACCAGCTGCCCCACTCAACTTGACCAAAGTTAGCTGCTCGTCAAGTATGAGAATCGCTAGTTGCAAGCGTTCCTATGTTGACAGTACCACCTCAAGCATTCGGATCCCCAAGCCAAGTGCAAAAGTGTACATCAGGAGCCCAACACAATGAATGATTGCTCGAGAGACGAGATGGTCACCATTGGCCTCCACCTAGGAGCTCAAGCTATCCCGCCAACCCCCGCTGCACCCTAGGTCTCAACCTCAGCCCCACGACTCATCCATAGGAGGCCACCTCCTTCATCACCAGCTCCTCCTCCTCTCTATGGGCAAGCCTCATAGAAGCCCTATAGTTTTGTGGTGTGCCCCATTATCGGGCACCAAGTAATTATAGCCACATGACAGAAGAGAAGCTCTTCTGTGTCGACCAAATGGAGCAACATTTATTCAAGGCAATGGCCCAGCTCCCATAATTGGGATGAACAATTCTATAGAGATAGCAAGAACATGCCTTTGAACTATTTGTGACTCTCCTCCAGGCAGTGCTCTCCGTGCATGACCACACCTTGATGGTCGCTGCCCAAGCCACAGGGCAAATGGCCCTTAATCGAGCAGAGGAGTACGGCATAAAAGTAGAGGAGTTTGAGCTATCAATCACCAAGCTCAAGGATGAGCTCACCACCGCAAGTGAATCCCTAGTCCAAACACTCATGGACCAGGTGGACAAAGCAGAGTCCCGCCTCTAAATTACAAATAAACAACATGCACAAGCAGAATACTGCCTCCAAATTGCAAACAAACAACAGGCGCAAGCAGAGGCACAGAAGCACAGACTTAGGAGGGTTACAACCACCAGATCCATACCTTGCAGGATATCTTTGCACAAGAATGAGCACTGACTATGTCAATAGAACAAGGGGCTGCATACCCTCGGGGACCCAGAGGAATTTGGGTTGGAAGACCACGAGCAGTAGGAATTTTAGATGTACAGGGAGGTTTCTGCATAGTTAGCCACCTACACACTCGCCCCACGCAATATCCCCCAAACACTTCAAATGCACTTCAATGCACTCCGTGCATAGAATCTCATCTTCCACCTCAACCTCACTGCTCTACTCCCTCCTAATGCCCTCCAAACCATCTTCCACCGTAATCCCGATCATTGCCCTCCCATTCTGGCCATGCCTTATTTCTCGTTAGACCTTCAACCATCTAGTCTCTGTCTCCTTTGCCCCTCTAGCCTCCAAACCCTCACCGCCCATCCAATTTTGCTTAACTTCTAGGCATGGTGCCGTGTCATCACAGAATCCACAAAGTATCCTATGGACGATCATGTGATGCAATTAGCCAAGCCCAAGGAGCTCAGCCCGTGGGTTTGCACTCTAGATAGTCTGCAAGCTGGCATTAATTAGATGCAAGCCTATGGCCAAGCCTCCGCATTATGGCTTACCAATCCACCCCCTACCATCCTTGCAGCATCATAATACTCTATAAACGGGTGCTACAAGCTCTCCAAGACTCACTTGAGTCCATGGTTAGCAATTTTGAAACAATCCACGTAGCATACCCCAAGGAAGTTACCAAAGAGGAGGGCCAAGAAGCCATCATAGTATTTAAGTCTTCTGCCCCACGTGCTGAGCTTCCACAACCACCTCCCATTGATCCTACCCAACCCACTCAGCAAGCCACCCAACCCCTCCCACTCCCCCTTCCTCGCACAAATATTCCTGAGTACTCCTCTAATGCCTCTGACGCTAGCACCGCACAGCATGGGACCTCCCCATCCATCTCATCTACTACCCTGGTTGACCTCCTGGAAGAGGTCTACAATACGCTGCTTAAGTCAGCCAATTTTGTACATATGACCGTCGACACGGTGTCCACAGAGACAACAGAGGAAGAACCAATGCCGATAGAAGATGATGAGTTCTCAAACTCCTCTCTCCTCCCTGTCAGAAGATGTACAATGGAGACCCTCGTTCCAGGAATTGCCGGACAATGCCCTCATGCACCACTAGAAGAAGCAGCTCGAAGGCTCCCACCTCCGCCACTACGAAATCCTGAAGGTGCACCCTGTTGGGATAAATGTGATCAAGAGCTTGCTCTAAGGTGCATATGTGCATCTAGGGGAGTCACATGTGTGTGTGTGTGTGTGTAGTAGAAGCACACCTAGTCCTATGAGGTGTCTAGACTATGACATAAGTACAAAGGCCCCCACATGGAAGGTTCCTTTGATTTAGCCAGTTTCACTAATGTAGGGGAGGTGGCTACACCTTCCTCTCACTCTATATAATGGAGGATCTTTCTTCATCTTCATACACTCTGATTTTGCCTCACTTGAGCTCTCTCCCACCTCATCATCTTCTCCATCACCTCCATTTTGAAGCTCTCTCTCCCTTCCGCTTTAGAATTTGCTAAGCTCCGTTCTCTTTATCGTATGCACCATTTGCAAAACCCTTGGAACTAAAGCTTCTACCCCCTGGGGCGCACCTCTGGCTTAGAGCATTCTTCTAGATTTTGTCTCTATCGCCTGTGTTGACCCAAATAGAGTGCACCGACTGTTCATCAAATTATGCACCTATAGAGTAGAAGACATCTTGACCTTCAAGCACAAGTTAGGCAATTCCTAGAGCTTGTTGCTAGTGAAATCTGAGCTCATATAGTCCACTGGTTACAGAGAATTCATCAAAAGAACAGTCGACTTTGGAGAGACTCCACAGGCAATGTGGCACACTATTTTGCCCTCCTTTGTTGTTAGATGTGATTACTACATCTCATTCTGCTTACTCTCTAGGATAAAGACTTCATTCCAGCTTACAAAGCCCCAAATATGAAGATATGTGGAGTGAGAATTCAAGCCTCCAAGTTACTCTGCTTCCTTGCAAGCATTTTT